>NW_026854350.1:0-11017 GCF_026571515.1 Ruditapes philippinarum
GCTATATATAGCCGCGCCTTCAATAAATTATTCTATTATCATACATTCACTCGACAGAAAACTTAGCTTTGTGCCATTAAACCTTCAAACCGAGTGTAAATACAAAAACAATGGCAAATGACAGAAAATCATGAATGGTAAAATGTAGGGTAACAAGTATGGTATCAATATAGACATTCATATTTACCTTAAAAAATATAGAGACGCGCTCTTAGATGACCTTCAATACAAGTGTGTATGTATGACGATACTAAGTGTGGAAAAATTAATATTAGATTAAGGTCCGTACAAGTGGTTATTACATACTTGTGAATGAATGAATGAATGAATGAATGAATGAATGAATGATGTGAATGAATAAATGAATGTAAATGAATGAATGATGCCAATGAATGATGTGAATGAATGAATGAATGAATGAATGAATGAATGAATGAATGAATGAATGAATGAATGAATGAATGAATGAATGAATGAATGAATGAATGAATGAATGAATGAATGAATGAATGAATGAATGAATGATGAATGAATGAATGAATGAATGAATGAATGAATGAATGAATGAATGAATGAATGAATGAATGAATGAATGAATGAATGAATGAATGAATGAATGAATGAATAAATGAATGAATGAATGAATGAATGAATGAATGAATGAATGAATGAATGAATGAATGAATGAATGAATGAATGAATGAATGAATGAATGAATGAATGAATGAATGAATGAATGAATGAATGAATGAATGAATGAATTTATTTATTTATTTATTTATTTATTTATTTATTTATTAAATATCGGAAAATGGATGAACATGTAGGACTCAGTTATCACCGAGTCCAATCGTTCACTATGTTTCCCAGGCGGAAAACGCATGAAGAGATCAATTTTACAGGTGGAAAACCGATACTGTGGTAACAAAATTGTCTTCAATTTCTTTGAAAGTACATATTTCACAACACTTTATAATCTATTCTGATCACGTATGATTACTTTATCCGACAGGCATCTCAAAATCGCCAAATCTTTGCTAACTTATTAGATCATTATCGACAACTGCACAAGAAAAGTCACAAAATTGGTAATATCGCCCTTTGATAGCCAATAACTTGACATCCAAGCAAACTTCTAAACATTTGTATCGCTCTTAAGGTTCTTTATTAACATATCCTCATCCACCAAAAGCCTGTTCTATTTCTATTCCGTATTTTTGGAGTATAATATCGTTTAAGCGAATTTTCAAAATGAATGCATGAGCCGAACTTTTCATGTGATTTCATCAGATTGCAAAATGAACGCATGAGCAGGCGGATTTTTTGGTTACTCCAGTTTTCATGTATATCTCACATGTTATCGATCACTGAACCTTTAAATTCCAAAATTTTCGTTCCAAATGTTTGAGCAAACAGAGGTCCCTATTTTCATACCTTATGACGAATTGCTTATAAGCAATAGATGAAGGTCTGTTCGGTTCTGTGGAAATATAATAAACCCTATTTTCTAAAACTTTGAGTCAAATATTTGCAAAATACAACATCATTGGTTGATGGGACTTAAATTTCCTGTATGTTATATAGAGGATATTCAATGAGTGTGAATTCAATACTAAATTTATTGCACGAGTTGAATAAAATTATATTATGCGAGCCTCTGGCCGTGCAATACCATAATCAATTTCGGATTTAGCTCAATACAGGATTGGAGCAATACCTCTAGACGCTTGCAGAAATAATGTTCACAAAAAGAACAAATATCGTTTTTTTCGCCGATTCTTACATTTTTCGTTCATTTTCGTATATAAATCGGTGTGAAAAGATGATAAGACGTTTTAAAGTTCATTCCGTAAGGTGAAAAGGCGAGATTTTAGCATTAGGCCCAGCTACACAGACGGTCGGTCCCCAATCGGTCATTTAATTTTATATTTACTCGCTGTTATGATCGGTTGTCATGCGTGATTTTATTTTTGGTTTTCTGTGTAAACGGCCATCGGTGACAGAAAGCAATCTCAAACGGGAATGAGTCGATGATTAAATGCTGAAATACTTTTGGTTTTTATCGTTTGTAAATCGGAGCTAAATCGGGCGTAACGCTGATTAATCGGTGTTTGATAGCTAGTCATCAGTGGTCAGATATGGCCGATGATTCATATTTGGTTATCTTTGACCGATCGGCGATATCGGTGATTAAGAGCTTGCATATCTCGTGATATAGGTTCCCGTCGGTTATTTTTAAAATATTTTCACCGATCGAGAATTTTAAACGTGTTTAAAAATCCCAATCGGTAATTTTCCACCGATGAAACTTATCTTTCCCCAATACAGTTGATAGGTGGAAAACAGGTGATCAATAGGTGATATCGGTGTTAAATACGTTGTCATCGGTTCACTCAGTAATTTGTCTACTGATCTACTACCGATCAATCACCGATGGCTCTGTGTAACTGGGGTGTCTTGTCCGGTATGTACCGGAATATGGTATTCACTGCGTAGGAGATTGACCATATTTACGGAGTCGCAAAATCGGCACGGGTGTGTGATTAAATTAAAGATGTAACATACACTTAAAGATCCTGTGACACAAAATTTTATGTTCTTATATGAAAAATCTTTGGCTTTAATAAAGAATTAACAATGTTAAAAGTTACAGAAAACCTTTTTGATAAGGATATTGCCAAAATTTAAAATTTCCGATAAAAAAGGAGATAATTTGAAATCTGTTTTTGGTAAAAAAAATCAGTTTTGCATTCCAATAAAAATTTCACAACCTTTTTTCCTCAAGAAATATCATATAATGTTTTAATAATGTCAACTTCTTAAGTATATGTTTTTCATAAGAACTGACTTTATATACAACTTTCGCAAGGATGTTCCATCCTTAATTATAAAATACAGGATCTTTAAGCAAGAATATATATATCACCTTCCTTACAACAAAATGAACATACAAGAAAATGTTGAAATAACACATATTTTTTTAGGTTCATTATATAAGTTTTTCTTTTAAATATAATACACTTTTTATTTTAATGAAGAATAGGCAAAGTATTTATCAAAATGTGTTTCTAATTACCTCCCTTTATTTACAGAACTTGTCAAATTCGATAATATCTATGTAAGATTTGTAATATTGGTAATTCTTTATTTGAGTATCAGGTTTATCATATTAGACTATTAAAGTTTTGAGGTACAGGGACTTTAAAAGAGTATTCATACGCTATTATTTGTCATTTGTCCTTTGTTGTATTTGTTGTTTAATATTATGCATGTATGATAGTAATTGTATACAATTATGCAGGATTCATGATTTAATTGTCAAAGTACATATTTTGTAAAACAATCATTTACAATGCGTGCAAAGGATTTTTCCAAAGTGTCATGTAAGATAATTATATAAATCAGCTTAATGTCGCCAGTTGTTGATTTTATTCAACATGACAAGACTTAGTTATCTCTCCGTTTTATGTATTAAACAATATTTACAAGTTTACAAGTTTTCGAGGAACTATTATGCTTTTCTTTGTCGTCTTAACAACTGCTTTTGCAAATATTACAAACGAGGAATTACTTCAATTTTACACGATCTTTCCCAACAGACCTCGTACTTTTGCTTATTAGCATATATATACAGCGTACAAAGTATATTTTAATTTGTAAAAAGAAGTGTCTCTCACTTATTTGGAATAAAATTTGAAAATTTTAAAGTTTGAATATGTTAAATTTGTTAGATAATTAAGAAAACCTGGAGTTTTAAAAATACCACCTGCTCATGCGTTCACTTTTCAAACCTATGAAACCACATGAAAAGTTCGGCTCATGCGTTCATTTTGAAAATTCGCTTAAACGATATTATACTCCAAAAATACGGAATAGAAATAGAACAGGCTTTTTGGTGGATGAGGATATGTTAATAAAGTGCCTTTAGAGCGATACAAATGTTTAGAAGTTTGCTTGAATGTCAAGTTATTGGCTATCAAAGGGCGATTTTACCAATTTTGTGACTTTTCTTGTGCAGTTGTCGATAATGATCTAATAAGTTAACAAAGATTTGGCAAGTTTGAGATGCCTGTCGGATAAAGTAATCATACGTGATCAGAATAGGCTATAAAGTGTTGTGAAATATGCATTTTCAAAGAAATTGAAGACAATTTTCTTACCACAGTATCGGTTTTCCACCTGTAAAATTGATCTCTTCATGCGTTTTCCGCCTGGGAAACATAGTGAACGATTGGACTCGGTGAGTTATATACAATTACAAATACAACAGGCTTGACATGGAGATGTACATAACATAATCTACGCTGTAAAATTTTAGACATAAATTGAAAAACAACGTTAACACATTGATATGACCCTGCGACACATAGAATTGAAAAAAAAAATTCAGAGAACACGTTTGAACGTACTTAACAAATTAGTTAACTATATTTAAGTGTTGAAAATACTCTTAAGGCTATAATTTTGTCCGTTGATGTTAAAGTCTTGTTTGCAAATTTATTTTTGTACACTGTCTTGCCATATATATGTTGTATTGTATATCCTCACGGGCCATGTGGCATTATGGAATTTATTGATAATGATGTTTTGCTTTCCTCCCCATTTAGATCTTACGACTGACAAGACAAAATATGTATTTAATATATATTTTGGATGTGATTTTGACGATCTTTGTCACGGTAAATCAATTGCGATTACAAGGCAGAATAATCAATTGCTGTCAAATATCTAGTTTTGTAGCCGTAGGATAAACTGCTTTTGTCCGTGTTCTTTGTTGATTTGATTTGCATCTAATAAATCATAGTAAATCTTGCAAATTATTTACTTTTTAGAGGAATGATATACGTCTGCAAATAATGCCTAATTGAAAATGTTTCCGTTCTTTCCTTGAAACGTTCTCCTTTAATTTGAATATCGCATTAGTTTCGTTATAATGAGCAAATATGTTTTACTTGTTTAATATTATTTCAAACTTTGCAACTTTTTCTGTACAAGTATGATAGTCAAGGGTTTAATAATAGGCAAAACAAGTTACATTTCTGTAAATGAGAACAGTAATTCAATATGCATTACTAATTGTTAAACTGTACCTAAATATGTTACCCTTGTCCAAAACAAAACATGGTTTTATGTCAGCTACTGACGCTGACAATGGCACAGAGAGACACAGTAAAAACACCTACTGTCCATAAGCGGATACAGTGCTAATGTGAAAAATCAAAGTGTCTGATGAGATTTGATCCCTCAGTGGTGTGGAACACAAAGTTTTGAATAAGAACATTCCGAATAAATAGTAAATAAAATCGAAATAATTTCAGATTATTCAGCATTTCTAAAATTGTCATAATAATATTTTATGACAGATAAAACATTATTATTTTATTTTTATTTCGCCATTACTGAATTGCCAAAGCGGGAATATTAATCTTTTATTTAAAAGACACCTGCATTATTTTCGTACTTAACATGTTCCGCAGTATTTTCAACGAAAAAGTAAAGTTCAATTGTCTTGTTGGGAAGTTTATTTATTTTAGATCACACAAAACGAGTTGTACGTACGAAACACAGTATAACTGTTGTGTGTCAAACTTTGATTAGCAGATTTTCTCGATGTGTCATAGTACACTTATAGCCTCAATTAAATCACCTATATTTTCTTAATATAAAAAGACTAATAATAAGTTGAATTTTTTGTGTAGACATTTTTCATCGTGTAGAAAATTTGTGAAAATTTACCATAAATTAGTCGAAGTCCTTCAATAATCGTAACACATTGCATCTCGGAATATTTTTTACTCACTTTTTCTGACGGCGTTTACAGCCCGTCTCACACAGAACACACGGCTTATACGATTGGCCGCCCATATAAACAGTACATACAACCGAACCAACCGTTGCGTTATCCAAATTACACTCGGGTCATTCTTGTATATCCACGTGACACGCCCGTTTAACTCACAACGGGTGAAAAATGTCCATCGGTAAAAATGTTGTGAGCAACTTCCGTTCCTCGTTGTGAGCACCCATCTAGAACGTGTGACACTATAAACAAGGTGGGTTTTTCTTAATTTTTGAAGATTACGGACATTTATGTAAAAAATATCGGAATGCAGTTAGCTAGCGGTGTGTTTTCCGAGTATGCACATGTAAAGATATTGCCTGTTGGTCGACAATTTGATGGAAATACCGTGCGACGCAGTCACTCGGGGTAGCTGGAAAATTGGAGATAACTTCTCTCCGGACCAAATTTAACATTGAAAAACGTCGATTCTGGTAAAGTTCTGTGCATTCTACCCTAAAACAGATAAATTATTACATGAAAGTCTTCATAGAAACTAAGATATACCTTTTTTTACTTTAATCCTCGTAGTGAGCACCATAACCTCGTTGTGAGCAAGACAAGCGCAGCGTTTGTCTGGTTTTAATATGTTATTCAAATGGCGAGAATACAATTTTCAATCTACCAAAAGCAATCAAAACGTTTTTGCACGATAGTTTTTCTTTGCAATAGTTCTTCTTTTCCTACATAACTTGGCCAGTCTAACATGAATGCAGCTCAGGATTATTACATGTATGTTTATATCACACAGACTGCCCTCTATACACGAAGTATATGCAATTAAATACATAATTTACCTCCCCTTATTAGTTCACCACCATTTGCACAAACAGCAAAACATCTGCAAAATCGTAGGTATATGTAGTTTTTTGTTTGTTTACCATTATCTATTAAGCTAAGAATATACTTGTGTAGTGTTTAAAGTTACAACACACTAAATAAGTTATCCTCCGCGAAAAACGATAGTCGAATAATAACAGATTCAAATAGTTTTCAGCGTTTGTTTGCTCTGTTACTGTAGAGCATTTTTCATGATTTTTTCATGATTCTTTCCTAGAAAGCTCATGACAGTCTGTGTTTGACATTTAAATAACATTTTCATCATAAAAAAGTGGCATTTTAAGAAATCTTCTTGACTTCTTAGGTGTTTCACCACTAGTACAATTTTGGGTTAGCTGATTTTACAGTGTGTTTGACCAAAACTTTTCTTTTGATTTTTATGCATCACTGACAGTTTTTCTAGTAGTTCTAATCTTTTTCAGACCAGGGGAAGTACATACTTGATGCCTCGCTTCGGTCTCTCCTTGAACGACCCCATATCCAATCACTGAAAAGAATAGTACTACAGTTGGAAGGCCTTGTCCAAAGAGGTGTTGTGCCTAAATATGAATTAAATTGATTTACTAATAAGGACATATGGCCAATCTTAAATGTTTTTGGACAATTTGACCTTCAAGGTAAATGCCATTCAGGAGTCAAGGTAAAAAAATACAGGTCAGTAGGAAGGTTTTGTGCTAAGGGATGCTGTGTTCAAATCCGTTTACTAATGAGGAAGTTATGGCCAATTTTAAAATTTTCGGACGGATTGACGGACAGTTCAAAACTAATATGCCTCCCTTCGGGGTATGCACAACGTCTTGCAAAGAAATGCTGCTGTGCAAAAACGTTTTAATTGCTTTGGTAGATTGAAAATTATATTTTCACCATCTGAATAACATATAAAACCAGACATGCACTGCGTTTGTCTTGCTCACAACGAGGTTATGGTGCTCACAACGAGGATTAAAGCAAAAAAGGGTATATCTAAGTTTCTATGAAGACTTTCATGTAATAATTTACGCTGAAGACTTGTGGGCATCTGTTTATGGTTAGAATGCACAAAACTTCACCAGAATCGACGTTTTCAATGTTAAATTTGGTCCGGAGAGAAGTTATCTCCAGTTTTCCAGGTACCCCGAGTGACTGCGGTGCACGGTATTTCCATCAAATTGTCGACCAACAGGCAATATCTTTACATGTGCATACTCGGAAAACACATCGCTAGCTAACTGCATTCCGATATTTTTACATAAATGTCTGTAATCTTCAAAAATTATGAATAACTCACCTTGTTTATCGTGTCAAACGTCCTAGACGGGTGCCCACAACGAGGAACGGAAGTTGCTCACAACATTTTAACCGATGGACATTTTTCACTCGTTGTGAGTTAAACGGGTGTGACGTAAGCCGTGTATGATTTTCAAAACTTTAAAAACAATTCATGGATGTCATGTCCGTGTATGATCGTATAAGCGACCGTACAAGACCGTAAGTGACCGTTTGAAACCTTTAAAGCCCGTATATATAACCGTATTTAAAGTCCACTCCACAATTGAGCCAAACTGTGTCAAGATCGTATATAAATTGTATGAAATCGTTCGAGACCGTCCCCAAGTTCTACAACCAACACCGATTAACACCTGAATGCCACACGATCACGGTATGATTAATACGAGTGCACACACGATTTCATACGATAACCATACGACCAATACGGTTCAGGTACGACTAATAAATGACTGATACGGTATAGTACGGGTATACACGGCCTCGAATGAGCCTGATGAGCCTGAGGACCCACCGGCAGTACCTGAAGAGATACCCATGTTTCCAAGGATTTAGACTCGGATGCCAGTTCGGTGGGCCCTCTAGCAACCTCCTTCAAAATGGGTCAATTTCTATCAAAATATACATGACAGTGTAATAATCCGAGCATAACTCGAACAAAAGTCTGCGAGACCCTATGTGAACCCTGTAACAGTCGAGTAAATCGAGTAAATGTCGTGTTTGATTAGTAACAGACCGTACAAGATCGTACATGGAACCGTACAACAATCGTATTTATTCGTATGCAAATCGTGTTCAAACCTTGAATGACCGAGTATAACCGTTATATCTTCCCCTTTGCCCCTAGTTTTTATTTACCCCTCCCCCCCCCTTCCCCGGGTCTCATGTCCCCTTCCCCTGTACCCTTTGACTTTATGGGCCTGTTGTTCAATCATTTATTTGTTTTCTTTTAGTTGCTTATCAGTTGCTGATCATTTATTAGGGGGTTGCATTCATTGAACGCCGCCTTTCCTTGTTGATTGTTTATCTTTTTTTATTCATAAATACTCGCGCTACATTCGAGTCTTACTCGTACAAACTAATCCCGAGGCATGGTTGGAGCTTAACACTCGTACCAGTCAACCCGTCTATAATCGCGTACACCCGTCTCACACAGAACACGGTTTGGCACTAGTTTCCCATACGGTATACTCGGTTATACACGGATTGGCTGGTACCAGTATTTAGCTCCAAACTAACTTGTGCTGTGGATACGTTGGTACCAGTTAGACTCGCATGTACCACGACTATGTAACACTGTAAGCCAAGAACAAATATCAAGGTACTCAGTCTGTGAAATCAGACATATCTCGTGAATATTTTTCATACAAGGCGGTAATTCCTGCATTCATCACAATGCCAGAAAAGGCATACTAATTACTTTGTTAACTTTATGTTCTGTCACTTGTTTTCGTAAAAAATGCAATTGTTTATGTATTCAGCATAAATTGAACGATATACCGTATTTAAGTATTTTATACGACACTTAAGTACTGAATGAAATTCATCTGATGGCCGCTCGATCAACCTGAAAGTAGACAATGCATTAATTATCGGAACAGCTTCACATTATATTGTATATAAATGATATGAATTAAAATATATATAAAATATAACTTCAATTTGACAATTTATAGAAGTCTGTTACGTAAACATAGAAATTAAGTTTATCTGTATTCGTTGCTTATTTTATGTACCAATATTACGGCAAAGCGTCATATGTAACAAAAAAGTTCACTTCGCCTTCCTAAGGTGAATAATAGCGATGTTGGGTGCTATTACTTGCTAGGATATTGGGTTATGTTGATACTTATAAGGACATTAAACGGCGGATTTAGTCTCAACTTAATACTGTTCATGTTAAGGTATTTAAATGACATACTTCTTTATTTGCTAAACAGTTTACACTATAGATTGTGTTTAAATACGGCGTTGATGAGTTTTATATTAAATTAAAACAAATGTCACAGAATTGTCTGCTGTATAATGAACTATCATCTCTTTAAATATTATTTTGACATTGTCAGAGACATATTCAAATCGCATGTTTATATATGTCCTTAGCATTAACTTGCATATATTACCATACATTACCATTACAAACAAAACTAATATATGAACATGATCCAATAAAATCTTGAATCGAACAATAGATTTACAAGACGGTACAAATAATTAACGTTAACTAAAAGTATATCTATCGCACCACCAAAAGAAGCTAAGTTTCCATTACAACTTAAGGCAATACTGAAGCGTGCTAGTGGAACCATTAAAAAGACTCGTATTGGAGAATTGTTAATTGTTTTGAAGTATGTTCACCACAACGGAACACTTAAATAAGCAAAGTATACGCAATGCTCCAATTTCAAGATAAAGCTCTTACGATTGAATTAAATAGAGCAATCATTGTGTTGATACAGATATTCACTTTAGGGGATGAAGTTCTATTGGATTTCACCGCCGGTTCCTGATTACAATAGAACGGTGTAGTAGTATCATTATTCGTACTCTAATCGAATTTACTACCTAAAAGTGGTTTTTCGTGTAAAGATTTACTAAATATAGGCTTAAATTTTTAAACATACGCAAAGTTTTATTTGGCATTAAAAATGAATAAACATGGTAATTGATAACATTGTTATTATTCACTTGCAATTGTTCAGTATGAGAAGTGAGAACATGCATTTGTGTACTAAATATTCATTGTCAGATTCATAAATTGTTATGAATTGTATGTTAATCAGACTTTGAATTCATTTTCGTAAGTTGGCGTAACATCAATATGTCCAGGCATCACCGTCGCATATCAACACAACGCAATCAATAATGATTAAAATAGAGAAAATCAGAATCCCTAAAGAAAGCCCAACACGGCAAAATTGTAAAATGTTGCAGGCTCGGTTTGATTGAGCCTGTTCATGGACGGTACTGGAAAGTACAAGTTACCGTCCACGCCCTCTAGCACCGGCTTAAGCAGAATTCAACATATAAACACGAAAATGGTGAAATTTTGAATTTAGAAACATCCGCAGA
>NW_026854351.1:0-56286 GCF_026571515.1 Ruditapes philippinarum
TAAAAAGTTATAGATTACTTCCTATGATAGCATAACGTCGTTTGTGACGTCGTGAGCTGCGCCGCGTATTGTCATGTATATATATTTTTCACATAAACCGCGGTGCAGGAGTGTAATAAAGCCATTTTAATAAAAACGATATTACACTAGTGTAATACCACTTTGACGTGACGTTTCATTTGCACTATATAGAAACATAGCGTTAAATCGCACTAATGTTAGCGTTTCACTTTAAAGTACATGTAGAGTCAACAGATTCAACAGTGGTTTCAATGTTTCCATCGTCTGTTATATTCGGCTGTGTTTCTCCTTTTTGTATTGAAAAAAAATACAAAAAACTTGATAGAAAGCCATGCTAGAGTTTCAAGGTGAAGCACATTTTACTTCAACAGGCGCATATGAGTAACAAGAATCATCTCCGCCATATCTTCGAAAACATATATTAAATGCTTGACATTAGGCATGATACAGACGATAAGGTTTATTGACAAAATAGATAAGACCACGGCGAACTGATTTATAATGTACTCGAAGGTCGTCATACCAGGACGATTCATTCGAGGAATGATTCAGAATTACCCAGAATTTGTTGATGAATTTCATGTTTTCTTCAAAAATTTTTTACCTGCTTAAAAATTTATGTTTTATCAATCTCATTGCAAAATATTATTGATTTAATGGCATCTAGTACCATCGCAAGCCGCCTAAAATAACCATGGAAACGCCAAAAAAAAAACATGACAAATCTTGAAACTTTATTATACACTAAAGTGCCTGATACAAAAATGTTGATCTTGTCTTAAATTTGCCGGTGTAAAACCCGAAAAATGTCGTGCTACAATTTCACGTCATTTAAACATTGGATTATTGTGTAATCAAGTGTCGACGGTTTGTAGTTGCAACGTTTATTTATTCGAAAACATCGTCATATAGGCGTCCAGAAAACGGCGCTATAATAAAAATTTGTCAACAGTTCGAATAGTTTCCTTCAGAAACATCTACTATGACTAAACGAACCTGACATAGGTTTCTTGTTAGTCAATCAATAGCTTTCGAGTGGTAAAGACGTTTTTCTTTATTTTTCAGTCTTAAATATCGTTGGCGGGATAACAGAATACGCTAACGTTCTCCATCGCCGTGGTACTTTTAAAGGACAAATGTGCTGTCATGTTCGGTGTTGCATACATTTAAAGTCATATTTAAAAAAAAATATTGATGAATTAGATGCTTTTAGGCTTCGTCTTAAGTATTATCTCTATTTATCCAATCCATTCATTTGGTTTCTTATCTTGGAATAAAGGCTATGATAAACGAAATATACAACATTTTATTATTTACATAACATTTTATTTTTTATTATTAATAAATAATTATACTACGCACCTTTTTACTTAATTAAATGATAGAGAGATGAAATATATGTTATGCTTTTCAACTTTTTGTGCATTATATTTTCCACCCCCCCCCCCCCTTCATCAAATCAAATAATCAGAAATATTTTTAATTAGAAAGTGTTTGACGTCGCTGCTTATGACGTTATGATACCATTTAGGCTGCGCCGTATGTGCTAATAAAATTAGTAAAAAATTATAATGAAGATTTATTACGCATTAATTAAGTGTTTTTAGATAATCTTTTGATAAATGATATTGAATTTTTGGCTTAATTTCGGATCATTCTGGATCATCCTTCGTATAACTTTTGCTTTAAAGAAATATATACATATTTTTGTAATATAAAACCATCAGCTGTAAATTCTTTGATTTTGTACTCCTGTTTGTGCATCAAAATAACGAAATAAAGACTTGGTGAACCGATTAATGTTAATGCGCTCGTGAAGGTTCGTGCAAAAATGGGGGGAGAGATTATGTAGACGGTAATTGCACTTTCAAGTGCTGTCCATGAACAGGCTCAATCAAAACAAGCCTGAAACAGTTTTAATGTTTGCCCTTTTTGCACGTTCATTAAAAAAGGATTCTGTTTTTCTCTATGTTATCTGTTTTCATTCTCTTTTTTTTTTCAGAAAAAAAAACATTTGGAAAAAAATCAAAAGTTGTAGGAGTTGTTTTAAACACATTTTTGAATATGTTTAAAAAATAATATTAATAAATTTTAAAACGTTTTTTATGGCAAAACAAGTTGGATGAATGTAAAAAATTAACAAATAAAATTTCATTTTCCATTATTAATACAAAAATGTTATGGCAGTCTTATAGGCACGTTGTTTATCCCCAACTTACTCCTCCCTAGTTGGATAAGTTAGCTTAATTTCATTTCGTCACATTGATTTTACGATAGTCTTTAATTAATCAATACTCATTTTGATATCAACACTTTCAACTATGCCAATGCATACAAATGAGACATTTGATACAAGCAACATTTTATCTATATTAACATCTTAATTAGGTAGCAGAAATTCGATAGTTTAGTAAATACTAATTCATCACATTGACAAGATCAATATATATTACGACAAAGAATATTCATGTTTGAAAATCCTTAGAGAACGAGCCAAAGAAAACGGCAACATTGAAAATCTACTAAGCTCGGATTCATTGAGCCAATGGTAGTTGCAAACTACCGTCCATGCCTCTTAGCACTGTCTTTGTTAGAATTCAACATTTTACATGAATTGGTAATTTTAAAACATCCGAAGATGGGTCATTGTCATTTTTTTTTTCAAAAACAGCGTGTCAAAAGAGCAGGGTAATTTTAAGATTTGAGCCAAACCATACAAAAAATAATTGTGTCACTGTTTTTGTGGTTCTATAAAAGTTGGACGAATGACTCATAAGTAAATTTGTAAATTCAATAACGAAATGTAAAAAAATACTCATGTCCAACGCAATTTCTATTTACTAGATTTTTTCGAATTGAAAGATAAAGGGTTAACACTCACTGGGTTCTTTTTCCCCGATTTAGTTAGACACAAAATTCTATCATTTTTTTAATTTTAACATTTTGTGAATGCCCGTTTCGTTTCTCCCTTTCGCCCTGTCCTGTTTTTGTTTTGGGTCCTCCTGGGCTCCTTGCCGCTGGTTCTTGTTGCTGGATCGTGTGGGGGTTGCGTTCATTGAACGCCTCCTTTCCTTGTTGATCTTGTTTTCCATATTTTAACATTTCTAACAGATTCTAAATCAAATTTTAAATATTTTTACTAGTTTTGATGGTACCAAAAACGTCCCTGTTTAAGATTTAAAGCCAAAAACAGTGTTTCTTGTTGATTTATATAACAGTTACTATCAACGGCATCATTTTATTTATAACAAAGGTTTGGTCTCACGCTAAACACTACTCCATCTACTTCAGCACGAACTCCGCTGATATATACATCAAATGAAGTGATGTGATGTCTTGTAACAATGAATCAAATATCTGAACTTGTTGTACCAATGCTTTATTCCTGACTTATATCACTTTGTTTCCAGATTTTTATATATTAGTTGGTTTCTTTTCTTATCAATGATTTATTGATACTTACTTTTTATGATGTTGTCTCCGCAATTTGTTATTGTGATAAAAACTTGAGTATTGATGACATAATAATCAGTTCTGTGACATTCAGTTAGCAAATAATGGAAAAATGAAAAACGGAATCCCTAAAGAACGCCCTAAACGGCAATATAAAATATATACAGGCTTGGTTATACAGACTCTTTCTACTCTATTCTATTTAATTGAACCTAGTCATGTTTAGCTTTGAACATCAGCAAACTCGGCAAAACAGAATCCCAAAAGAAAGCCCAACACGTCGAAATTGACAATATTTCAGGCTCGATTTGATTGAGCTTATTCGTGGACGGTACTGGAAAGTGTAACACACCGTTCATGCCCCTAGCAGCATTCAACACTAAAGCCATATTATGCATTGAAACTTACTTATATCAATCAGACCAAAAGTAACTTTATTTCAATTATATTATCAGCAAAAGGATCCGATAGCAATTTCAACATTAGTCTTACAGATGTGTGAAAAAACCTTTATGTTCTTTGTTGAAATACACCTGAATTTGTAAAGCGAATTACTAGTAGCATTTGAAAAGTGCCAGTATGACATTTTTTGAATGCTGAAAACATAACCAACCTAGCTTACACCAAGTGAAAGATTTTTTTGTTCGTGAAGAGGCTCAATCAAATTTTCTTTTACAAATTATGCTTATTATTTGTATTATCACTTGTCTGGAATAATGTCATTCTATCTGGATTTATATGACAGTTGCACGTTACTTTATAAGAAAGAGATCATCCTTAAGAAATACGAGCTAGAAACGCTAGCAGTGTATAATATTGCATTTGAGCGGAAATGCATCACTATTAAATTATCATTTTGTTGTTACCACTTACAAAATACATGTATCTATTTTACAACAATGATAAGGTTATTATGTTTAATTTGAGTCAAGTGTAAGGGGTGTTGTTAAGTTGTTAATTGTAAAAAGAATATCACTGTTTAATTGTTATTTAATATGCTATTAAATTTAGGTATATTTGTACAAGATTTCGACCGAGAACAAGGCCGTCCTGTTAAGGAAAACATTTTGGTGAATTTCGTGTGACACGAGAGTGTGTAGTGATCGAGATGTTTCGTGAAATTGGCGACCATGCCTTTCCTATTCATATAGACTTATTGATGACGACGATATCCAACTGACGTCATACAGTCGACTAAAGCACATACTTATTCAATGACGACGATTACGACTCTGGTGACGTTCTATCCCATGCACATGATATAATTCACACAGTTGCTTTAATGATACAGGGAGCACACGTTAACTAAACACATTAATTAACATCATTCTGTTTCAATGGATAAGAACAATACACCGTTGTGGTTGAAGTGACGCCCATTTATTCAAGGCTATTCCCAAATCAACCTTACTACCGGCAAATAATAGTGGAAATATATGGATAGTCCTTAAACTCTCAACCGCACTATCAATAAGGTGGTAAAAGACCTTTCATGGAATCGAAAACCATTACCTCTAAATCTCCAAAGCTAGAGCACTCTTATGGATGCTTCATTACATCGGTCGAGTGATTTAATATTGATATTTCAAAACTTAACTTTAGCAATTTTGCACACGATGATTTAACTTGACAAATTGCACAGTCACTATTTTCCAATATTATTTTATAAAAAATTCTAACTTCCTAACTTATTTACTTAAAATATAACTTTATTAATTTAATCTATAGCACACGTGCGTTTAAATAATTGCTTAGTACATACAGTTAGCATTATCTCATCCAAGGTTAGCATGACAGAAATGTTGACAAAAAAAAGAAGACGTATTCACTTCATTTATTATTTTAGTTTTTTATATTTAATGTTTGCTTAATTTTACTGTTATCTTTATTTATTCTGCACGTCGACAAGTCTACCTGTACCTTTTCACTGTTGACAAGAGAGACTATCTCTCTGACAACACAATATCTTTGAACAAGACCTACATGTACACTGTTTTTCATATCATTTTACTGTAACAACACACTTTTTTGATTATAATTATGCATCTCAAGTCAATATCTAATTAAGCATTATCCTAAACATGGCCATAATGTTATGAAGTAAATGTCCTTGCAAATATTTGTTTTTACCTGCATGCGTTTATATTTCAAATAGATCTTCATGGATCAGGAGATATGAGTGAATTTCCCGAGAGTAAACGGTTAATGCGTCATCAAGGTAATGAAGAACATAAAATGACACAACAGAATTGAAAGATGACGTAGGCGTTTTCTGCACTTACCGTACGTACCAGTTATGTAGTTATCAACATTAACCAATCAGTGCATAAAATTTGAAAATTGTTTTCTTATACGTTGTAATATTTTATTCAAAAAAGAATTAAAACTTTTGTTTAACTATTCACATTTTAAAAACAATATAGTTGTTATAATGTGAAAGGCTGAAAATACCTGATATCGTTATTATGGTATAGCGATAGTCTATGAAATGAAAAATCTACATGTATAAATCTATTTTATTTGAAAATAAAATGGCAAATATTAACTTGAAAATAGTGCATTCATTACATACAAAGAAAAGAAGAGGTAAAAGAAGGAGAAGAAGCTGAATAAAAGGAAGAAAAAAGGACGACCATGCAATATTTTTACTTAATAATAAAATTAAATTATTTTATCTTTATAAAAAAAACATATGAAGAAAATTAACTGCTTTTGCAAATTTTATTTAGTTTTCCAAAAATTATCTTTTTTTGGGGAAGGGGGTCTAAAAAGAAGCCAAATTGGAGTCAAAAGAATATGTTTCCAAATTTTTGGGTGAAACCCCGAATGATTTCTTTTAAAGTGTGTTTAGGGCCAAGCAAAATTAAAATTTAAACAAACAAATAAAAAAAAAACCTTTTTTAAAAGTCCCTTCCAAATAAAAAAAAAAAAGGACAAAGTGTAATGGAAATACTTGGAAAAAAAGAAAAACAAAAAATTTTTGTAAAATTTCCCGGGCCCTTTTCCCATTTTTCTTACATTCACTTTTGCCAAAGTTTTAATGGACAAATAATGCTTTTTCAAATTGACATTTTCACAAAGGAAAAACCCAGTATGCC
The DNA here is from genome assembly GCF_026571515.1 of Ruditapes philippinarum. Taxonomy (NCBI): domain Eukaryota; kingdom Metazoa; phylum Mollusca; class Bivalvia; order Venerida; family Veneridae; genus Ruditapes; species Ruditapes philippinarum. Next base: position 6,573 of record NW_026854351.1, read on the forward strand.
GGGCTATATTTAAAACAGTGTATGGTTTTAAAATCCCAAAAAACGGGTACCCTATGCCCTGTGATACTTCATATCCGGAAAAAACTTTTCCTTTTTTTCTTCTGCCTTGATGATCCCTTAAAAATCGGAAAATGATCAAGATGAATTGCTGAGGCTTTTTATATTTCTGGGAAACATTTTATTCCCCTATCAAATTGGGGGTTTTTTTTTATTTTGACCGCAAAGTTTTTGGAAAAAACTTAAGAGCTAAAAAAAACCTATTTCACCTTTAAATTTTAAAGATTTAAAAATGTTTTGCCAAAAAAAACATATTTAAATTTTAATTCCAAGTTATTTGGAAAATTGGGGTTTTCTTAAAAACAATGCTGTTTTTATTGTTAAATTTTTTATATGAACAAAATATTTGAACCCCAAATTTCTTTTTATAGTTATATAGTAGGGACGAGAATTTTCCATTATAAAATTGATTACAAAAGTTGGGCAATAGAACAAAAATCCCCGCGTGCAAATGTTTAAAAAAATAATGAAAATTTATCAACCACCCTAAGAAAGCTCCCTTTTGATAAAAACAATTTTAAACAAGAAAACATTTGAACGATATTATATTTTTTAAACCCCCCGAAACAAAGGGAAAAACCCCCTATTGAGGAATAATTTTATCAACTTCATCCCATTTGGTATTTTATTTTATTTTTTAAATACAGGGTTGGCTTTTAAAAAATTTGTTTTTTAATTTCCCTTTTGGACCATAAATTTTCATTCAATTTAAAATCAAAATTTTGGAAAATTGTTAAGGTCCCCCCGTTTTTAATTTTTGGGATTTTTTTTTTTAAATAAAAAGGGCCCAAATTTTTAATAACAAAGGGGATTGGGTTTCGTCTAAGCAAAAATTTTCCCTTTAAAAATTTTTATCTTTAAGACCAGACAGTTGTTTCTGCTGTTTTTAGTACCGTAAAATTCTTTAAAACCCAAACCCTTAAAAATTTTTTTTTCGCTTTAGATAAATTAAAAAAAAAAAAAAAAAAAAAAAAAAAAAAAAAAAAAAAAATGTTTTGAAACATTCAATTTTTATTTTTTCTCTTTTTTTAAAATAGCATTTTTTAGTCTTTATCTATGTCATTGTTTTTAACTGTAAAAAATCTGGAAGAAGGGTAAGCCATGATCAAATGACCAACTTAAGTGTTTAACCTTTTGTTCGAGGGAATGTTAAAAAAAAACGTTTCTTTTTATTTGATACCCCAATGGGTTTGCATTTAATGTAAAATTTTAAAAAAATTTTTTCTTTTAGTATTCATTAAGGGAAAAAAAATGTTAGATTTTCCTTTGAATAGAAATTATATGTTTTAAAAAATTCAAAATGGGAATTTAAACATGTTTTTTCAAAATTTTTTGATTTCCTTATCTAAAAAGGACGACTTTCAGGGCAAAAACATTAAAAAATTTAAAAGCAAACCCCCCTATTAGTTTTTTTTCCAGAAAAAAGGTTTAAAAGGGGAAAATTGAATGAGTGGGACTTTTTATACTTAAAATTTTTAAAACGAGGGAAAAAAAATTAATAAAATTTAAAATTCAACCTTTGGGGGGGGAAGAAAAAAAAAAATATTGTTTTTATTCAAAGAGTTCAAAAAATTTGGGATTTTAATCTTCACGAATATTGATATTTTTTTTATCACACCCTAAAATAAATAAGGGAAAGGTAAAATGATAAAAAGAAGGGAATTTTTTCATTTACGCGGGCCCAAAGTGTAAATTTTAGCATTAAAATCCGCTTTAAGCTTCTTAAAAAATAAACGTAAAATTTCGTCACTCAAATTTTTTATAAAACCAGGAAATTTTCGGTTTTTTTTAAAAGGTTTAATTTTTTCTCCTGTGCGCGGTTTTTTGATAAATATCCAAAAAAATATTTAGTCCATAAAAAAAACATTGGTTAACTTATGATGGAAAAAAGTAAAATTTATCATTATGAAAAAATTAAGTAGCAAATTTTAAAAGCCCTCTCCCCTTTTTCCCGGGCCCCCAGTGCACTTAAAGTAACCAATATTTTCGCCCCGCAAACATACGAAACACACCCCAAAAATAAGATTTGGAAAAATTAAATAATCATCAAAAAGATTGCCCCAAAAAAAATTTTGAAAAAACGTTTGGTTTGGTTAAATTATTTCCAATTTTTTCCACCCCGGGTTTTTTTAAAAATTGGGTAAAAAGTAATTTCAAATCTCCCGATCATTTTTTATCGACTTAAAAAATCCGGCCCCAAAATTAAAAAATGTTTTTGTAAATCAATAAATGCATTAAAATTTGAAAATCCCTTCCAAAATATGGCATTTTTTAAAAAAAAATGGAAAAATATTAAAAACATAAAAAAGTTGTTGTTGTTGACTGCCTTTCTTTTCTGTATTTCTGTCTCTTGTTTTGTCTAGTCCAGTCTGAAATCAAGCATGTTCAATAAATATTCACAATTAAATGACCAGTGTATATCTTATATAAAAATTAAAACAAACTTTTTAAAAAGAATATGTTTCTTTATTGTTAAAATACTTTGCAAATAAGAATGTTTAATATCTATCTTTCAATTATTGACAAAGTTTGTCTCTGTGTAATAACACGCTTTCCTAATACTTATATCTTGAAATATTTTTTGGGAACAGCGCTTTCCCTTTTTAAACTAACTACTCCCACTTATAACGTTATTTTGTAAAATATTTGAGGACAGTAATTAATTAATCAATATATACGAGGGATGATCCAAAATTTCGTGGACAATGTGTGTATCTCCGTAATGAGACGTCCTACCGAGGTGAACTCTTTGGATACTATTAATCAATGTTTTTTTTTAATAAATTGACCAAATTTCAAAACACTTATTGCTTTTTTATCTATATATGATAACCTTAAAACATTAAGTATCAAAATCGCGGCGCGGCTTACTTTTTCTCTGTGATATAAACGTTTTCATATCATTTAAACACATGTTAAAACTGTTCCAATAAAAAAAATTGCGGAAACGTTATAATAACGTTGTTAAAATGTGTATGACGTCATTCTGTCAGTATCAGAAGACATTTTGAAGTTGCGGTTATTTTACGCTCATGCTATAAAGAACAGGTGCTAAAACAGCTTTATCAAAAATTGACGCCACGGATCCAACAAACCGTCGGACAGTTATACAGTTATGTGTAAATCTTGGAAAGACGCGTGGCGAGACAAAAACAAATGATCGAAACCAAGTGTGACAATAACTACCGCTCTCCCAGTGGGGTCGTTCTCTAGTTTATACAGATACGGCATCGCCCGATTTCGGATGGAAGAAGGGAAAAAACCAGAACACCGCTTGTGTTGGGATGATGGAATCGTCACGCTTATCACAATCGATCACCTCATACACCAAAATCAGTCCCTCATTTCCGCGGACTTTTTCGAACCTGCGCAGTAAGAAAGAGACCAAAGGAAACTGTTGAATGGGTGCGTGCGAAGATTAATGAAGACAGGCGTATAAGTTTAAGGCAGATCAGCCATAATCTAAATTTATCGTATGGAACTGTTCAGAGAATTTTTACTGAAGAGCTAGAAATGCGTCATTTGAGTGCTCGATGGGTCCCTCGACTGCTGTCAGCGGATGAAAAACAACAACGAGTTCAGGCGTCAAAAAACTTTTTGCAACGTTTTCAGAAAGAGGGCCAACAGTTTTTAGATCGCATTGTCACTGTTGACGAGACATAGCTATTTTTCTTTGATCCTGAATCAAAACAACAATCTATGCAATGGAAAAACAAATCATCGCTTCCACCGAAAAAGGCCCGTGTATCCCGATCAGCAGCTAAACACATCGTCGGGTTAATTCTACAACCCCGTAACTCGATTTTTGGCAAAATTGAGATTTTTATATCATTTTTTTCGTCTCAATGAGCTCTTCACAGTGAACATACTTATGTAGTTGTAGAACTAACATAAAAATGTTTATTTCCAATTCCACAAACCCGTAACTCGCTATTTACATCAAACTTTAATTCTAGACCCCAGTAACTTCTCGTCCAATCAAACATTCTGATTTTGTACCACGTGATACATGACACATCTGTAATGGCTGCCTACTTATCACAACCAAATATTTGAAAAACTTTTAGTGATTTATTTAAAGATAATTATAGTATATTACCTGAATGTAATATACATATATTGATGATTTAGTTTTTATAGCTCTTACATCATTTTGAATTAATAGTAAATGTATTGAATAGATACATATGTAAATACTACATTTATTCGGATGATAACCAATTCGGACGGCCTCGATGAGTACTATTTTTGTTAATTTCCCTTAAGCTTCTTATTTTCAAGTTTTTACACTTTTTGAAAGGGTACTCATTAGCTATATAGCTGAACCCATTTTTACATTTGCATTTTGATCATCCATAAAAGTTATAGTTATTAGATGTTCTTGAATGGAAGACAAAATACCACTTTGTTTACATCTAGATGCTATCAGGACAAATTGTTTCAGATTCAACGCTGTTTTCTGAAGCACGAAAAGCATCTACTTAATGTACACTCTAAATCAAAAATTGAAACATAATAGCAACATAGGTATGTGACAGAAACGCATCGTCGAATACCCACGGTTGATAAACATGTAACATAACAAGTGCATACTTTTTGAAAAATTAATGTAGATTTCATTTGATAGTAGCATTGATTTTCAAAACAGACGTGTAATATTTTACACAGTAGGAGAAGTTAATGATATTTTTTACTTGAATTTTTGCTATGTTTCTAGCCGAAAATTATTACATTTAGTCAATTTGCTTCAAATGTTTCAATTAGAACCCCGTATGTCGCTTTTATGGTGTAGAAATGACCTGAATGTTTTGTCAACAACCATGTATCTCTCGAATGGGGTTTTAGAATTCAGAATTTGTATGTATTTTCTTATTTATTATGAAAAATTGAAATTAATTATTTGATATTTTAGCTTTAAAATTGTATGCACAGAAATAAAATTTGGTACATATGTACAACATACAGATTTCTAAATTCACTGAAAATTTTATCTTTATACGGTTTATCATTAAAAAGTTATTACAGTTCAAACTTTCAAATGCGATTTTCTAAAAATGACAAAAAATGACATACGGGTTTGTAGTATTAAGCCAACGACATGTTTATTGTGTTTTATGACACCAAAGGGCCATTCCTCAGTCATGCCGTCCCAGCTCGACAGACAGTCAATGCAGCCTATTCCACCAAGGTACCGTAATATTTAATTTTTTTTTTGAATCTACAGAATAACTATTTTATTAGTAAATAAAAACAAAAATGAATAAATAAAGATTATATAATGTTTTATTAATGATTGTTACATTACAATATAAAACAACTTGATTATCTTCAATTTGTCCACAGGTCATTCGCCGAGATTTGATGCACACATTTAGAAAAAAGCGACCCGAATCTATTGAAAATTTAATTCTTCACCACGACTATGCACCTGCTCACCGTGTCCGGGACACACAGCTCACCATTCAAATCCAGCTTGGAGCAGAAGTACTCAGTCATCCACAATATTTACATGATCTTTCCCGGTGTGACTTTGCCTTGTTTCCCAAGTTAAAGAAAGAATTGAGAGGGAGACGTTTTGACAATCTTGACGAGTTTAGAGGAGCCACCCAATACATACTGTCATCATCAGCCAGGAATGGTATGCAAGTTCATTCAGAGACTGGAGCCGCCATGAAAAATGTGTGCGAGTTAAAGGGGAATACTTTGAAAAGTTATAGATTACTTCCTATGATAGCATAACGTCGTTTGTGACGTCGTGAGCTGCGCCGCGTATTGTCATGTATATATATTTTTCACATAAACCGCGGTGCAGGAGTGTAATAAAGCCATTTAATAAAAACGATATTACACTAGTGTAATACCACTTTGACGTGACGTCATTTGCACTATATAGAAACATAGCGTTAAATCGCACTAATGTTAGCGTTTCACTATAGGCGCGTCGTTAAAAAATTACTCATTTTTTACAGTTTATTGTTCTTATTTTATATTATGTGATAAATAGAATATTATATTCGTGTAGATTCAATACTAAATTTATTGAACTCGTTGAATAAAACAATATTATGCTCGCCAGAGGCTCGCATAATATGATTTTATTCAACTCGTTCAATAAATTTAGTATTAAACTACACTCATTCAATATCCTCTATATAAACTGGAGCAGAATCGTTAATTCTTGTACAATCTTTACAATATTTTGAGAATTTGCCGACATATGCTCACTTAATAAGATACTAGAATTTCGTGTGATTTGCTTTATTACTCTTTGTTTTATGCAGGGTGTCCACGAAATTTTGGATCGCTCCTCGTATAAAGTGTCAATGTGAAGAAAACTGGCAATATAATGATGATATATACTTACTCTACCTCACAGATGAAATTACGAGCTGACTCGCAAGTATCATCATCCCATTGACCGTTGCCGTATAAAGCTATGCAATCTTGTACGCCCGAGTCGGGCTTTCGTGGGGCCCAGTTTGTAAACTTAAATTATAAAAAAAATATAAGTAAAAGTCAGGCAAAAATATCAGAAGGAACGTTTTTTTCTACAATTTCTATCATAGTGCGAAATTTAAATCTTACATAATAACAAGTCCATAAAATTCTAATTTTTATATACACTGACAATATATACAGAGGACCTACAGAGGAAGATAAACACATTTTATTTCCATTTTATAAAGATCTTTATCTTACATTGACAGGTTTCCCATCCGGTGCCCAGAACCATCTGCCTTTCGAAACACGGTCGATACCTCCCGTCCAATATTTGCGAATCCGACCAGCCGAAAGTACTGCAAAAATGGATTCAGTAAAAGAAGTTTAATTCTTTCATTACTATGTCTTACGAATAATAAAGAATGCAAATGCTACGTATAGAAATTAATGGGTAATGGTTAACAGAGAAACATTCCAAATAATGATAAAACAATGTAGTTGTAAAGCTGATCAAATGCAATATTTGGAACACAGTGTATTTATGTACAATATATAAATAAATGATTAACTTACGTTTTACAAATTTCAGAAAACTGTCGATATGTTTCTGTTCCGAGGCTGTCTCAATGTAAACAAGGTGACTACCAAACGATTGACAATACACCTACGAAATAGTGAATGAATACGGTCAATATATTACGAAAGACCGGTGGGGACATTTCAACATCTTGAATTCCCGATAACATCTTCGTGAATTTTAACTTCCTTAATACACGCTTGAAACATACGGAATTCATGAATTCACGATTTCAATTTCATGAATTTACGATTCATCTTCATGAATTCACAATTTAACTTCACAACTTCACAATTTCAACTTTACGAATTCACAACTTCATGAAGGTGAATTCATAACTTCATGGACTTTAAATCGTGAATTCGTGAAGTTGAAATCGTAAATTCCTGAAGCTGAAATCGTGAATTCACGAAGCTGGAATCGTAAAGTTGAAATGTCCCATCCGGTCTTTCGTAATATATCGTACATTTTTAATTTCAAGTTGCATCTTTATTCACCTATTGGATGTCATTAAAGCATATTTAATTCTACATTGTCTATCTTCTGGTAATTGTAATAATATTAAGCAATATAGTATATCTTTTGTACATTTATTTACATTGTGTGTTGCATTATTATCTATATCATATATGATACAAAGTTTGGAGACCTTTCTATTGAAAGTGTGTCAGAATCAAATTGTATACACATGCATGCACAGTCTGATAACTGGAAAGCAAGTATTAGTTACCAGTATTCCAGTTACCACATTGTCAGTTTGGGATACAAATGGAGCATTCTCGTTGATTGACTCATTTTTCCGTGGGTTTAGCTATTGTTACGACGGAAAGGAATCACGACAGAAAAGTCATATTTAGATGTTCGTTCAATGGTAACTTTTTTCTGACGACAGAAGGTCTGTTTTATATTTTGCATATTGCTTTGCTACAAAAGAGAGCGATCATCATGACTTTTTCCGCGTTTTTTATGCACAACTCAAGCGACGACGTATGATTCGTAAATGACTCGTGCAAATGGACATTGCAAACCTTTACAAATTATTGGATAAATAATTAAACGATACCCTTAGTCGTATTTGGTACAGGCTTCGATTTTTATCTTTTGTAGTGATATTTTACTGATTTGCATTATATTTGTACTTGAAATGTATCACTATTCTTGTTCTTATTTGAAAAATTGAATTCGTACCATAAGTAATTTACTCACTGATAGTTTATCATTGGAATAGAAAATTTAAAATTATCTTAACGCGTGGACGCAGAGATACAACTGACTAGCCACTACTTTGGACTCTTTTTACTCACATACGCTTCGGTCCATTTCACAACTTCTGGCGTAAGTAAATAACATGACTTTCCGTAATGCATATATCCAGCTGGACAATGGCGCCTCTTGTTTTGCTGCTCTGAAAATAGATTGTTCAACTGTATATGACGACGTTGACATGTCACTCTTGATGGGCAAATTTGACAATTTCAGAACTGGTGAAGATACTCTCTTAAAACACTGGTAAAAAATCAAAGCATTGATTATATAACTGTGTCTGTCTAAATATTCTTACTGAAATTAAGTACAGTCTATGGTATTTTTTTCACTTGTACGTTCTAAGTATTTATTGAAGCAATACCACCTACTGTAGCTAAAACAAATCATAGACTTTAGTAGATCGCCTCTTACGATAACGCTGGAATAATCAGTGACTGCAATTATGATGCCTTAATCAAAAGCAACCTCACACACAAGGTGATATGTATGAATATGTGAATATTTATCTAATGAAATAATAATGCTGTGTAAATAAATGTGCTGAAAGTACTGAATATTGAATCAAATGTGAATTATCAGAAATATCTACTTACGCCTGTCACTGATGGATGATACTTCTGTCGAGCTTTCAATCTCTTGAGACACGATAAGAGCCAAAACCAGCATAACTTTAGTTATAAACATATTACCTGCCATAATGAATGACACACTTTATATACAAATAATCTTTAGCAGGAACGTAAAAATTATAATTTTACAAACGCATAAGGAAACTAATTGCATTCATTTGTTTTCAAGTCTTAAGCCAGGTTTTAAGTTGCACCTAGACTATATTATGAACGGACTTGTTTTACGAGATTTCATATAAAGATTTTTAACTCCTTAGTGTTTTTATCTAACGAAACGAAACATTACAAGTTTATCATAAAAATCATCATCTCGCGCTTTAACTTAGTTGAAATAATATGACTACACGAGTCCTTTAAATACACCATGTGGCAAACAAAATTCATGTTATTAAATTTTGTTAACTTTAAGATAGTTATTTTCTTGTGTTAGACAAAATACTAAATTAATAATGACTTTAAATTCGAGTAGATTCTAAATGTCTTGGAATCTTTAAAATGTCATGTTAATTGAAAATAAATCACCTTGAAAACTATTAAAATCGTTAATTAATGAAATAGAATGTATTCTATTGTAAAGAAACGTAAAGTCGACGTTTAAATTTATATGTTAAAAGTTATGTTTTATATAGACTGTTGATTGACTCAGAATGGAAGTATTATTTTTTTCCTTCCGATTGTGTAAATCAATATATAAGAACATGAAACATAAAACTCTTATAATAAACAATTATAGACAATTTTACGTACAACCGACAATAGTTAAACTTTATTTGCAGACGATAAACCATTAACTTTCACAAAAACAGAAGTAGACATAATTTTATTTGCCTTTATTGTGTTGTAAAAGAACATATAACTTTACACATGAATTGAAATGCATTTTAAATTTGAAGCAGGAAAATATAACTATTTCTTTATCAGATTTCATACACTATTCAAATGTTATGTCCGTATACCCTATCACTTTTCTAATAAATTTGTTGTGTTTCTTTCAATATTTTGAAACTTGTTATTTTAGATGATATTAAAAGGTTAAGTACCCCATTGCCTTTTTTCAAGTCATGAATTACAATGCTTAACATGTGTAATGCACTTAAAAAGTAAAATACTGGTTACGTAAATTGTATGCTACAAGAAGCGTACCAAATATGGTTGCGGTTACATTGGCGTCTTCATCGCCGTCAGTTACTATTTAACGCTTGTTCAAGGAATTCCAGCTATGCAGAGATATTAAAAATGGTCCGCAGTCTGACGCCCAATCAGCAGAGAGCATACATAAAAAAAGCATCCTCTAGAATCAAAGTTCTTATATCACTGGAAGAAATGATTTACAGAGTATGTAAGAAGAGCCGAGAAGTATTAATTGTTTATTGAAAAGCAGTGTAATACACTATTCTTGGCCGTATTTGTTGCTTTATTCAAAGGTCTTTGACATTTCCTACTGCATTTTTCCCACCAAAATCCTCAATACATTCATTATGCAGTTAATATGGTTCTGCGGTTGAATACGATGTCGTCTTTTTTCTTCTTAAAAAAATGGAAAATTTCCCATGTTGACGTACATTGACATGCAACTGAGCAAAAAGGTCGGATCGTGCATGCATTCTGATAGAATATATTAGAAATCTCTGATAGAAGTGATGCAATTCACCTTCTTAAAAGATTCTTAATTACATATTTTATATAATGAAAAGTTTCAATAAGATGATAGCATTATCGTGTTATATTTATAAAATATTATTTTATAAGAGACAAAAGGTTCACTGACAATGTAGATTTATAGGACTAAAAAAATTGCCGCTCTTTTCCCAGTGTAAGATGCAAAGTAGAAATGGGATTATAATTATACCTAACTGCTTTGCAAAATTACCTGCCTTGATACATGCTTTGATATGTATATACCAAATAATATGAGGCGCAAACGTTTTCAGAAAAACAGGGTCTTCATATGTTGGTTAATTTGTGCCATTTGTGTTTTCAGCCCGCGGGGCGACGTTTATTTCTTAAATTTCGCTCCGAGCCCCGCGGGGCGACGTTTTATTTATTTAACTACACCCAGCGCTCTGAGCCCATGCCATCTAACTTGTTAATTCTCGAGTTTTGGCTTGGCGGGGTCGCGGGGCGAAAACACGCTAATTACCGGGGACGCGGGACGAAGTTTTATTTATTAAACTTTGCCCCATGCCCTCTCTAATTTGCGTGTTTTTGATCTGAGCCCCCGCCATTTTAAATTGTTCTCGACTTTTCGCTTGGCGGGGTCGCTGGGCAAAAACATGAAAGGCACAAATCAGCCACCATACTTTAAAGAAAAATTTTACAAAATGATTATCCAACGCCGACTTTATGTCAATACCTCCGCTTTCTTTGAAAAAGTAATGCTCAAATGGTTATAACATTATGAGCGGTTGAATTGACGTCTTAAAACCAAGATAGTACCATCGTAGCAAAAATGCACTTAATTTAAAACGTTGGTGTACGTCTTCTTTATTTATTTCAACTTCGAGGGTTTTATAACAATATTGCAACTTTAACATTTATTCTACAATTTTATTTCAAAAACAAGTTATTTCATTGTTTTCTTCGAGACTTGGATATATTTTATATATACAAAGAGAGTTTTTAACCAACAATTTCTTCCACATCCAGACTGAAATGTAAATTACGACAAATAACAATACACATTGTGTACCAATGTCAAAAAATCGCAATAAGATATATTTTAACATTTTTCACACAAGATGTAGAATTTTGACATTAAAGTGAGATATTTTGACATTAAAATTCCAAAATCAAAGTGAGATAATTACATAACAGAAAATCAACAATATGCTCGTTTGTATTTGAAAGCATGTTTTTTTTTCTCGTTTGAACATAATCATTAAATGATATTTCCGCAAGTACTTTATAAAGTAACTTAACTGTTTTGAATTAGTCATATCTAACTAAAAGAAAAGTTAACTATGTGTTAGAGTATCTCAGAAGTGCGAATATACTGCTAGGGAATCGAGAAAATGCACATTTTTGTTTATTTGCTTCAATGGCAACATATATAGTAAGTTCTTTAAACGGTCTAAAGAGGAATAGAGTTTAATTTGAAATCAATGCTTATTAATCGTGCTTGAATAAATATGTGTTAATATGCAGTGCCATTCGGAAGTAGATGTGTAATTTACTTACTCTATTTCACAGAGGAAGTTATGTCGTGTTTCACACCATCCGTCATCCCATTTACCGGAGGATTCGAAAATAGCCAAGCAGTCCTGGTGATGAGATGACATGGCGGGGCTGTTATCAGGTTCACCAGCTCCCCAGTTGGTGTACTGCAATAAACATTGTGCAAATTGGTAGATTGTACATGTTAAAAATATAAATAATCAAATAGATCAATTTTCATTAATCATTATGAAGTTCCTTCCGTACAAACTATAATTCTGCGGTGAAAGAATGTAGCTTCATTCATTCATTCATTCATTCATTCATTCATTCCAAGGAATTGTTATACAAACGGTTATTGGTTTGACAACGTTAATCCAGTACCAACTGCCCTCCGAGACGGCATCAGTTCCGCCGATCCAGTAGTAATGGTCTTTGTCTGTGGCGGAAGCTGAAATAATTTAAGGGTTGTAAGAAACTGGATTCAAGAAGTCGTGACTTGATTTGATAGAGATGCAAAGTCAATAGTAACTCGTGCTTGACTTGTTATGATATAGGTTATATCAGCTCAAATGTACAAGAAGTGTGGGTTAGTATACAAAGCCATATTTTGTCTTTAGCATTGTATTATTAAAATGCCGATTTGCTGACAAATACGTATTTTCATACTTTCTTTATACTTCGAACGTCCTGATGGATTTCTTAAGAAAATACTTTACCGCTAAAATTCTTGAGATAAGCTGTCACAAACTGGCTCTCGGCTTCAGATTCTATAAATGCTAAATGGGAACCATATACTTGGCAGTATACCTGCATATAGAAGAGAGTATGATTACAAAATTTACGCTCAAATAAGTGTTTGACATATTTTAACTATATTTCGAGGTATGCAATAAGCAATTTGAGATATCTCCAGTTAGCAAAAAAATCAGATGAAACATAAAAATATATGTAATAGATAATAACAACAGTGACGGTCAACCCATTTGTCAATGATTCAATTTTGTCTCGATACGTTTCTAACTTTAAAGTGAATTGGTCTATAAAAGAAGATCTGTAATACCATTAATAATATAATTATAAAATATTGAGAGTATTCAGTTAAACCACGACAAAACTATATTCGGATGACATATCAATATATGGCAGATAGAGTGTTTTAGAACAAAATAGTATTATGAATCATATATATGTTCATACTATATCACTTTAGAACTATATCTACATTTTGTTTTTCAGAAATTTTTTTTTTCAAAATATCCAAATGATATATTTCAATTGTTTATATCAATATTTGAAATATTTATGATAAATATGCCCATTGTAGACCAGTCCACTTAAAGATACTTAAAATAATATTATTTGAACTGCTGAGGCTAGTAATCATTGTTGACGCTAGACGTTTGATCATACACATTGTCGTACTCGGCCACCCTCAACCAAATAAAGAGCGCGTTACCAGACCATGATGGTGTGTTTGTGTATGCTATGTATGATATGAAAACCCACTTACAACAGCTTCAGGCCAGTTGGCGAGATCATGCGCAGCGTGAAAGCATGAGTTACCAAACCTAGAAAATCCTTTTGGACAATCATGGAAGAGTGGACTTTCCAAATGACGACGCTCTGAAAAAAAAGAACACACATGTGAGATTAGGCATGTATTCATTCTGTTATAAACAGACATGATTTACCTTTTCTTCTAGCATTAAATGTTGTAATTAAACGTAAATTATGCCATATAATAAATTTCAATTTATGAACCCAACTTTATGTCAAAATCGTCAACATATATGGCATTTGTTTCTGCGATTCACGGTGTACGTATGGTATAACATATTGGCCTATACAATAAAAACATCTTAACAATGATAACAAGCAAATAATACGGTTAAAAAACTTCTTACCTTTCGATTCCAATCTTAAAGCTGAATTCTGGCACACGTATGTGCAGATTAAAACCAATACAAAACAAACTACAGCCATGCCAATCTTTGTTATTACTGTTCTTAAAAGTGTCACAGATAATAGGCTTCCTGTCCTTTTTATCTCCTGTATCTCGTTTTTCTGTGACTCAAAGAACTACTTTCTGTGACCACCAAAGTAGGTCAGATGTTAAAAGTAGGTCTTGTTATCTTTCAATTAACCTATACCACACTTAAAATATTTAATGGACTTGTCCATATTTTAATCTGGGCAAAGCCATTTATCATTATGGGAAAATTTCAACATAAATTTTGACTGAATAGCAAACTGCAGATCATGGTTAGATGCAACGGATAGTCAAGTGATCTTTGCCCATATGTAAATTAAGTTGCTTAAAAAAGGCTAAATGTTGCATTGTGTAATAAAGTCGTAAATACAAACAAAAGAAGAATTTTTGATGTATTAAACCTTTTTCTGAGAGCAATTACTGTATCTTTGAGGTTTTCTCATTTTGCTGAAAATGTGACTTCATTTGATGCGTTTGTTTTTATACCTTACCAAAATTACTTAAGTTTAAATTGTAACAAGTCTGTTGTAAAATTCTAAGACTTTTATAAAATATACCACATAAGAAGAATCTAACAAATGCAATATTATCATACTCCATAATATACCCCTATATATACCTAATATACAGAACGAACTACTGTAATATGTACAAATCTGAAAAGAACACATTATTACAAAAATAAGTTATAAATTACCAATTAATACAACCATGCATGTATTCTTTATTCGGCAATTCATGGGGGACAACTATGTGACAATCAATTTAAAAACACATGTTTGGTTATTCCCCTTACAATGCAACCTTTGTTAACAAATAATTCTTTTTAATTAAATATGTTTATAAAATGATGCCTTTTCAAATATTTATTTTCAAATTATAGTAACTTTGTGTCTTTTAACTCAGTTTCAGTCGGCCGAAAATGATTATGATACTCAAATTCAAAAAACAAAACAATGCGTAGCATTACTATATACATTATATGTTGCTAATACAAATAATAATTCCCAATGTTTCCTTCAGAGAGTGAAATCAAATTAATATATTAAATTAAAACACTTAACAATAACAACGTACTTAAGAGTAAGTATCATATCAATTTTGAGAATATCCAGAAGCACGCGAATGACAAGTTGCTTATGTAACCTTTGGTTCAAATTAAGGCCATAATATTATCAATTTATATCTATATATATGTTTTGTTGTACGTGCGCGTGTGTTCGTGCATGCGCGCGTGCGCGTGTAAGTGTTTTTGTTCGAAAAAGTATATAGATGTACTAGTGTCCGCGCCATTATTTCACTATTTATATGGTGGCATATTTATGCCACCAGATAACCATATAACTAACTAGTTAATAAAGAGGTTAACTATTTACGTAACTAGTTAACCTCTTAATTAACTAGTAAGTTATATGGTTATATGAAGGCAGAAATATGCCACTATATATTTATTTTTATTTTTTGCATGTTTTGCAGTTAAAGCTATATCCATTTGATAAGTAAAATATATTATTAATAGATAAGTTTAGACTTATATAGTTTAAAATGATCAAAGAACATTCGTTGTCCGCAAATAAGGTTTTGCTCAAAGCCATATTTGTATTTTATGTCTTTGGTTACCAAATACATTTTTTAAGTTAAAAAGTCTTCTATTTCTAACCTTTTCGTAAGCTGTAAATGCTCTTTTTCAATGAAACAAAGACTTTTAAGTTAAAATGAGTATTGAGTAGGACAGTGCTCGAATTTAAAGGCACACTATGCCTCCGAAACTTAGTTTTTCTTTAAAAAATGGCAGACATGCGTTTTGAAATGTTTCAATAATGGTTTTAGAGCTTGTAACTTGTTTATCAAATGAAAAAAGAAGTGCTGAGTTCATGAAAGTTACCGAAATGTAAAACAAAGACGTATTTTAACTTCCATACTAAAACAACAAAAACAAATTCAATATAACTTACTTAATTGCTGAAAAGCAGCATATGCTAAAGATGGTTTTGGTAATTGACCAATTGGTAACTTTTGTAAATTAAATATAACAGGACACGAGAAGTAAAGGCAACATTTGAGAAATAAAATAAAAGCATTTTGAGGCACAATACGAATTTACCCTTCAGCAGGACATAGAAACTAACAAATGTTCTTGCCTAAACAGATTTCCAATGTTCTACGTAATATCTTGTCAAAGATAAAGGTACTTTAAGATATTAAAAACAAAAAAAACAACAGTTTTCTGTAGATAGCACTGCATTTGAAATTAATCGCCATAAAAGAAGCAAAGTAGTATATTGACTTACATACAAAATAATTAATAATTATTATAACTTTTCTTCATTCGAAAATGCAGAAGAACGATGGCTCAATCACATGGCTAATGAGTAACTGTTTGGAAATTATAACAGTATTATTGCGAGAAATAAAAGTAATATCAATTTAAGGCTTAATGGGCCCTTTAAACACACGCCTTTAAAATTGATTCAGAAAAGATTTCTTTTTGTATAGCCTTTATAAACATAATTTTCGTTCACGATTATTAATTATCTGTTTCTTTCAGATTCATATAATAAAAGAGCTAAGCGATTTAAAAGGTAAAATGATCTAGAAATCGATGATAGTTAATTGTGACAAACAATAAAACAGAATTCAAAAGTAATGAATTATTTACAAGAACTTTATGAAATATTTATTTTGTATTCAGACCAATTCTTTTAATCACAAAAAGCGAAATGTTGAAAAGGGAATCTACGTTTAATTAGAGGACGAAAGAAAATGGATATATTAATGAAGCTGATGCTCGGACAATTTCTGTGTTACTCCGGTTTGTACGATTATGAATTAATATTACAGTATTCTCTATTTCTTATTCATTGTTTAAGTTGGTGATACTATTTCTTTTATTTTAATACAAAGTTCAAATGCAAAACGAAATCATGTTTTATCTTATATTAACATTTAACATTCGAATAAATAAAAGACCAGCACTGTAAAATATTCAACAATGGTTGCTTGCTATACAAGTCTACTCCAAGCTTTTTATGTAACAGATAAGTAAGAAACATACTCAGAAATAACTTGAAAATCGTATTTTTATGCTCTCCTTAGTCCGATAAGAGAGAAAAGTGTTGCAACTTTGTAAGCTGAAATTTTGCACTAAAGTTGTTGGTCTTTAATTACATCAAATGGAACATTTAATCTCGACAATTATTACCTATCCTGTCAAATAATTTCGGTTAAGTCCCTTTAAATTGTTCAAATCTACATAATATTATTTTGCAAGTTGTTTAATATATTATCTTATTTATTCTTGTATGGGCATATATACGGTATTCTTTTACGCAATCTTATATCATTGCGCCACATTTTATATTTATTTTAATTTAGTCATTTTTAACGAATTGATTTAATTTTAAATCATGGTAAAATTTAATATGTTATACCGATATCACATTTCAAATTTATTGCTATATCTATTCAGTGTTGTGTGAATACTGCCCGACCTACAGAGATAGCTCTAATGTTACAAGGGCTGGGTTCAACTGCCCCGAAGCACTCCGTCTTGTCGGCAAGTCTGACGTATACTGTTGTATTAACGACTCTGATGGTACACGATACTGCTGTAACGATAAAAGACAAAGTGTCTACCACTCCCAGATGACGTATGGACAGGAGGCGTTCATGCTATAGTTTGTTTGCTTATTTTCATGTTTTTACGCCAATTTTAACGCACGCATTTGGTCATTTCTCGACGGTCGATCCACCTCACTTACTTTTCTGATTAACAAGTATGTAATTATCAGTGTCTCCGAAAGTGACCATGTCTCCGCAAGTGACCAACTACAAACCCAACATAATTTTTGAATAAGCGGTGAGAGACAAATGACCATAACACTCAATATCCGAGATCAATTTTAACGGAGAATAACGCCTTGTTCGAGGATCGAACCAGTGGCCCCTTGGTTATGGTTATGGTTATTCATTTAAATAATATTCATGTATAAATAAATACAATTTTATAAAACCATCTTTTCCTTTTTCTGACAGAGCATGCACCTTAAATATTCTTCAGATTTAAAGTATCGTTACCTCTGTGTAACTTGTGGGTAAGTTGTCTAAGTTTATAGCGATATAAAGTACAAGTAGACTCACGGACCAATCTGATTAA
The DNA here is from genome assembly GCF_026571515.1 of Ruditapes philippinarum. Taxonomy (NCBI): domain Eukaryota; kingdom Metazoa; phylum Mollusca; class Bivalvia; order Venerida; family Veneridae; genus Ruditapes; species Ruditapes philippinarum. The sequence continues at coordinate 24,845 of NW_026854351.1, forward strand.
AGTTCAGATCTACTTATTTCTTTTATGTAAATCTGATGACGACCGTATATGATTTACCTTCTTTATAACTCGGATTTCCCGAGAAAGATATTTTTAGCCATGCAATCAAACCGGTTTTAACGTAGGCATTAGAAGAAGTATTAAAATACCGTTATTCGTGGAAGTTAAACAAATTGTTGATTTTTGTAAGAAAAAAAAAACACAAAAAAAACGTTTGAAGTAATTTTAACAAATTAACTTGAAATAATAGAGTCAATGTTAATGGGCAAGATTGATTTGCCACTTTACCTGAGTGTCGGCTTTTCAACAAAAATAGAATCATTGTTGAACGATTTGACACGAATTCTTCAGCAATTTATTATGCACTTTTAAATGTATTCTTGTATTCTTGTAAACATTGTTTCAGATAGTTCTTCAATATGTTATACAGATAGGCGTTGTTATTTTCTTTTTCAGCTGGCCATTTTTAGCAATGGGCGGGCTAGTAGCTGGATTTGTTATTTTCATACCTTACACAATGCCAAGGATTGCAGAGGTCAAACATGATTCACCTATGGATTGATTAGAATTTTTTATTCAAATAACATAAGAAATATAGGAATTACTATCTACTTGATGAGAAACAGTTTAAAGTGTAAAACATATAAAACATGGAAAATGTGTGATTATAAATGACATGAAAATACCATTACTTGTTTTTAAGAATGTAAATCCTAGATATATAACATTGTGTCTTAAATATTATCTAACACAATACGGTATGCACATTGGACATATTTTTATGTTTAGGAAACGTTAATGCGTACTTCCATTCCGCCACTGAATTCACTATGTAAAAATATAGTTCTAGAGTATAATAAATTATCTATGAAAATTATATATTGTTACAGATCTTCTATACCAATTAAAAACTAAATCTACCAAAGATTTGCACGAAGGGCCTTGAGTTAACCAATGGCCGTTAAAGCAACCTTACGTACGTCATTGGCACATTACGTTTAAAACTATGCAGTTAAATATGTGAATGCTTATTAACTTGTCCCTACCTAGTATCTTTATAAAAAGACAAAATAGTTTCATAAGATTTTAAATGTACTTTATCATACTTTTAAACACTGGAGAGGGAAGAACTAACGAAATGTACAATGCACTCAGAGCATAAGCATATTTAAATACAAAAAAATAGAAACAAACAGTGTACTTTTTGTCAAGATAGACAAATTAAAATAGTCAAGCATTAACAAAATATGCATAATTTTAGCTTAGGCGATTCAGTCCTATGTTTTATACAAAGTGTAAATAACTATCATGTTTTAATCGATATCATACACATGGACTTTTAAAACCCACTAAAAGCGTCCGAAGTTTTCATTTTGATCAGGAGACATTGTCTTTCACAGTCATTTGATAACAGCACATAAACTTTCCTGTATTCACTGGTGTAGAATATGTGAATAGGAACATAAAATACATGTATTTATGTACTTTGAATTAAAAAGGAATAATTGTATTAACTACTTAATTACATTTAGATCCAAAAAGTCGGGGCCACTTTGTTCTTAAAATATCAGTACAAGTGAAACTAGGAAGTACTGTCAATGAAACATTTTCTATGAGGATGAAAACAAATAAACAAAACAACGCTGTAAGAATGAATTTTATTTGAGACTTGATGCAGCACACATACACGGAAAATAATTTTGAGGATGAAAAATGAAAATCAAGCGTAAGCATAATAAGAAAAAAAAAGCAATGACATCATTGAACAGTTAGTTTGATAAACAATTTAAAATACTCAAATCGAAAGCGAAGCATATCCTGTGCTATAAAATGAAAACTGCAGTGCATTTGTAGGAAAACGGTACTTTTATGGGCCTAATTCCAATTATTGATAAGGATACCTCTATCAAATGCTACTATTTCATATTTGCATGGAATCATGTATTTCGAACAATATTAAGAAGTTCAGATACAACACTATCATCTAAAATGATTGGAAAGAAAACCCGAACAATGAACAGCCATCTATGGCAATATCTATTCCTTATGAATTTGTTCACATGAATGTTTATATACATGTATATAATAAAAGTAGAGTAAAAAAAGTTTTTTCTACATTTGAAATGAGCATATGTCAAAAAGACCAAGTACCGGAAAGAGGCTATGCTAACGTGGAACTGTAATAAGAAACGCATATGTTTTAAATTTATCAACCACCTTGACATTGGAAATATTGAAGAAGAAAAACACAAAGCATTTGGGTTTGTCTTTTTTTAAATCTCAAAATGAGATGTTAAAGAAAAATATGTTTTGTTAGATAATCATCTGTTTTGACAGAACTAGATTTCTTTGATCAAGCATGGTTTGTAATGAAACAGACATTGTCATTTTCAATATGAGTAGAGAAACGCTTCAGCAGATTAATTAATATTATATTTTGTATGTATTAAAAAAAGAAATTTGGTTTAGCGTCAGGTTCTAATTGTATTTATCCGTAGTAGTTATATCCGCATTTGAAATAGATCACCTTGACCCAACATAGTGTGTATTTGTAACATGATCGCCTACACCACCAACAACAGTATCTGACCTTACAATATCTTAATGTGTAGTAATATTTCCAGCGGCACGACCACCTTCCTAAACCTCTCTTAACTATACCTCCATCTGAAAATAAACATAAAAAATTATCTGATTATGATAATAAATAAATGTATCATCAAAAGTACTGAGGATCGAGAAAAATTTCCCGGTGTATTATGTAGCAATGTGTATTTAATTTGGCTTTTGAACACTTTTTAGTCACTGTTCAGGTGATTAGGTTGAATAAACAAGAAAAATGCACACACAAGGTAACTATTGGTTGTTTATTAACGTTCTTCAAATTGTGAAAATGGTATATTAAAATACTGTCAAATTTTCATGTTTCTTTTCAAATCATTGAAATAATTAAAGAAAAAGCGATGTGCATTGATATCTATCTACCTTTACTATTGTATTGAAACAAACATTCAAGTCATGTTCGACGAAAACATTCAACAAAGAGCATGTAACTTAGATTATATAATAGTACTAACGCTCTTCATAATGTTGAATACCCCTGTGATTGTTGTAGTCGGTAGCTCTTTTCAACTTGGTATTTATCATAGTTTAGGAAATTTATAGCTTAAAAAAACTTTTCCCTGACAACCCTTTACATTGTTGAATAAATTATAGCTGATAATGTTAAGATATAACGTGCAATGTATACAATTATTACTTTCATTTTTTTGATTGGGCCGAACAAACACAGTATGAGTCATATGGCGACTCTTCAGCTCTACTGGTGGAAGAAGACCTCAGACTCAAACGGGCACCTGAGTAGAAACACCGACATTCCGTAAGCTAGCTAGATATCATTTCCGCATTAAAGAATCCGGAGACGCTTGCGCGACCTGAACCCACAGCGGTTTGAAGTCAACGACCGTAACAACTCGTCCACGGACGCCCCTACAAATATTGTAAGAGTTGGCTCCATAAAAAGCATTACTTTTGCGTTTCGGTATAAAATTCCAAGCTCCGACCAGTAACATTTAAACTATTTTTGTAAACAATTCGTACCTTCGGTTTCGGGTTCAAGAGTATTGGCTTCTTCTCCACTGCATGTTCTGGGAACGAGAACATACATATCTCTTCCAGAGCAATGCTCTTGTATTTCTTGAGAAACGTTTGACTGAGTACATAGAACTCGGTCATAACATAAAGAATTAATTTCGATCTGAAATCAAAGACAAAAATGAAGAAATATCTACAAAGAAACAATAAAATAGACCCAAAATACAAACACATACATGCAGTATGGCAAGATAAATTATATACATGTATCGGGTTTGAAACAGAGAAACGGCTGAATAATATTCACAGAAATTAACATTGAATAAAGTCGCTTGAGTTTACTCATTGATAAACGACATCTAAAGCCAGATTAAGAAGCATTCAATCTTCTAAGCATTAAGTTTTCTTTTCATTGTGAGAAAAGCTCGCTCGTTTGGGTTTATCCAAAATATGGAAAAAGACTTTATAAAAGAAAATGTTCAGTGATGCTTTTACCCACCTCTTTATCTGTACTGTCCGAATCTTTCTCAACTGTTTCAACTTCTTCCATCTTTGATAACAAGCAGACACTTTCATTTGCTGGCTTATCAATTTGGTACCCCTGAAAAGAAGAAAAAATGCGTATCCTTTAAACAATGATCTGCATAATTTGCACTGTTTAACACGAGAAACAGTCAATTTGAAAAGATGAATATTACAAATATTGAACCACTAAAAATGGCAGAATGTGTCCAGACATGAATGGCTCTTCATTGGTGGCAAATGCCTATCTGTTTTCGTTCCAGCAGATTAAAGTTTAATCTATTTATAGTTTCGATAAGACTTCTTTTTTAACTTTGCAGTATTTATGCAATATTTTTGAACACTTCAAATTTATAAATTATTAATATGATATGTTTTTTAATTAAAATTCTGTATTCATTATACAAAGAAAAGCTATTTCCAACCACCACTCTTTAATTCATACATTTTAGTATTGTAAATAAAAAAGTCTAAAAATAAATCGCAGAAAATGTCCACTATAGTGACAATTTTGCCATCATAATGACAATTTTAGAATACAAGTAAATAACAATTTCACTATGGAGCGTTACTGTCATAAATATGGCATCGCAATAAGATTTTATGAAAGAGGATTGGTCTACTGTGAAAACGTTTTTCATTAGTTTCAAATGAAAATAATAGAAATGTATAATTTGGATATTCTCGTGGAATAATTCTTGAAGAAAAATGTTGATATAGTTCAAAATGACTTAAAATATATAGACATTTATATAATGAATAATAATATTTTGTTCTAGAACAATTTATTATCTGCTATATGAAATATGTTTATAGGTTGACTGATTAGCCTTTGTTGCTTTAAGGCAGATAGTACAGTCACAGTGATTTAGTATTTTGTATTAAAGTTGAAGTACTACTTTGTTTACATTTTGCTACTGTTTGCATTTAGCGGTTTTAGTTTCAGCTGGTAACCTTTCTTTCTAAAGAAGTAAAAAATTTATTCATTTTTGAGGCCTTTAAACAGACACAAGTACTTAAATCAAACATACCTCCTTCTCCATCATATCAATTGTCATGATATGGTTTCCGTTTTCATTATGGACATCAATGTCCTCTTCACTTTCTCTATGAGTGATGTTCAGTGTCAGCACGTGCCCTGTTTCATCTGTTATTTGCTGGGTCTCTTTCTTTATAAAATAAAATAATTTAAATTTATCATATTTTATCATGAAGTAATTGCATTATTTCAAACCATTAACAGCAAAACACGTGACTGAATTTCAACCCAAATTGGCTTCCGTGCAACGAAGAAAACTATGAGCTTTACTTGATATAAGTGTAAATATATAGTTTAAACCAGTTTATTTTAGTTCGATTGTTTGGGAAGCTAAAAGTTTATTGAAACGCTCTCGAATCAGTTCCTGGTACTAAGTAATGATAGTTAAGTTTCTGCTTGTCCCTGACGGGGAGTGAACCCATGCGGCCAGCAAATTTTAAATCACTAGTCCGGAAAGTGAACCACGTAACGCCGTCATTCAAAATAGTTATATTTGTTATAATTATTTATTATTTAATATTTGTTATAATTTTGATGATAAATAAAGGACCAATAAATGTTGTTTTTTAATCCATTTAAATATATGACACTTAACGAAATTAGTTATCTTTGTCAAATATTTTTATGTAATTTCTTGTATAATTTCACTCTTTAACTTTTAAGCATATATTTCAAATGGTTGGTTATCTTATAATGAAAAGTTTTAATGCGGAACAGAATGTGCGACTTGGTCAGCACAAGTCGCAAATGGCGTTACTTCACTTGAATGAGTACAATGCAGGCATAAAAAATTAACATTACAAAAACGATTTTGAAATTTCATTGCGGGAAAATTTGTGTAGTATAACTAACTAATTAAAAATGTACAAAAGTAAATAGCTTAGATCATAATCGGATGATTGAAACGATAGCGTTAATTTACTTTCCTCAGACTGTTAAAGCCTCTTGTTCTTATGTTATATCAATTTTATCATATACCTCAACAACACTGGCTGTTGCCCCTGTGATTATCAAGACAACAAGAAGGAAGTTGAATCTATGCATGTTTGGTGTTTGTTTACCTGGAAAAACAAGCGATCACATCATAAAGTTTTAAAACATTTTCATCAGTATTTATTTGATGGAAATAAATTGTGGTTCAAATGCCTAAAAACTGAAATTATTGCTAACTATTATCAACTGAGGAATGTAAATCGGAATAATAATAAAAAAACCAGAAATGTTCTCAAAGTTAAATTGAAGAATCGTAATTTATTTTTTACTCATAGACGGGTTTGAATTAAAAGCATTTAAACCTTTAACATTTTAAGCAATGTTTAACAATAATGGAGTTCTATATTAAGGTATTCAGTTTCAAAAATCTTTAACACCTGAAATGCAATACCAACTTTATATATATATATATTTTAGTATTAATAGACCATTAATAATACATTATATAACTTAATTGTAATCAAATCATTTAAAACAACAAAACGAAAGAATGAAAAATAAATAAACAGCTTACTTTTCTAAGATGGACAGCGTTTCCCCAGACCAAACCAAGGCTTAAGTTGCTACATAGGTCTTATCTATGGGTTTTTATACTTAAAACTTGATGATACACGTAATAGTTTCTGTCAGAACAATTAAATTTAAACAACCAATCACAGAAAATAAATAGATGGTTTCGATCATTTTTTGTTCAATAAATAGTAATAAAAAGAGAGATTATTACCTAAGACACAGCCAGAGAGGGGTGCATAATGCTCATTAAGCCTAAAAATAAATTTAAAAGTGTGTACATAAGCATTTTACAAGGACTTTGCACCGGACAAAACTATAAAAGTATAAAACAATATATTTGTTTAAATTTTATCAGTCTCTAAAACCATATTAAGATTAACAATTTTATAGTTTTGCACCCTGTTTTCGATGGCTTCGCAGAAATAACGTTGATATGAGAACAGGCTAAAAATAACAACCATTAAGTTAGTAAACACTGTATATTCGTCATGATGATTATTTGTTATAACTATGTTCTACAAATTATATGTTCAGTTCGTAATAACTCCCTGTATTGATTGTCATCTATTTGATTTCTCTGATGTTGGCATCGGGGTATTTACAGATAGTTCACCGCCTTATGAAATAATCTCCGGAAGGTTCTTCATTCAAAAAATCATTTCGAATGTGAAATGTTAAATTCTGCTAGAGCCAGTGATAAAGGGCCTGGATGGTGTTGCTTGCATTGTACAATATCGTCCACGAACGGTATTCTTATTATTAATTATAATAATTATTATTATTATTATTTACAATATTAATATTTATAATAATTATTATTATTATTCAAAGATATTTTTTATTATCAATACATCAATACTAACATAAAGCTATTTATTCATCTTGATCTGACACATAAAGAGCAAAACAACGTGTTTGGCAATGTGATTTGGATTTCTGATTGATAATGCATCCAAATATTTATGTTCATCGTACATATGTCGTCATAACTGCAGGCTGTGGATAAGCCTGTTCGGCCATTTAATCATTTCTTTCCTACTTTAAATATAAGTGGCGTTTTTCTATATTCAGAAATGCGTTTACAACAAAACAAGACTTGCTGGATAATAAATATACAAAATGAAAAACTGACTAATAGATAGTTAAACAAATCCTTAATCATGTAACTATATCAACTAAACTATAATTGAAGTTACCTTTCACAAATGTTTGAAAATTGACATTTTGTTAATCTAATTATTTCTTTGAGAATTCAATAAAATTAACATAAAAGTAAGTAAATAAGTACATGAAGAGTCCGTTTTAGAGAGGATCAAAAATCTTACGTTTTAAATAATATGAACTTTCGTGAAATAATCGCATTGGAGTAATCAGGAAGTACTTGACAAATTTAACAACTCACCACGGTTTTAAATGAATTATTTAATCTCTTCAAATGAACTTTATTGCTTCCATGGTTTAATATTTGTTTAAAACAATTACATTTTATGTCACAATCAGTTTTTTTATAACGAAATTTAATCTCATGTTTACAAGTAAACTAAAATACTCAGACATTTACAGTCATAAGATTTTTGAATTTCTTCTTTTCAGTATGGTGAATTAAATCAGAGATGTTTTTTGTCCGATATCAGACGGCAGTCTTGTTAAGTTTCTTTTAATCCTACGTTAAAAAGTGTCAGTATGCGAAGTTGAACAAGTGATAATGCGTTGTGTGCCGTTGCGTTGCGTGCATGCGTTTGTGGGGCTTGCGTTTTTTGTGTGGATTCTATAATATCTGTCCATTCTTAAATTATTTTAATATATGGATCTATTATTCTACACTCATCCTATAGGTTGGTCATTGAATGAGGAAAGTGTTATTAAAATGTTCCGTGGTAACTACTGTCTAAACTTACACATTTCATATGTAAAATGATTTTGATAAAGCCAGTGCAAGGGGCAGATACGATTTCTTACATTAACCACTACCGTCCAAAGCCAGACCAAATTATTCCTGCAACATTTTCAATGTTGTTGCGTAAGAAGACCTTCAAAGTTTATAATTTATCTAATCTCTATTTTCTTAACCAGCAGTTAATCACTTTGAATATATCTTGAAATTCGTGATAATATTACGTTATGATTAGTACAAAAGCCTTACACCGATATGATAATAGTATTTTGTAAAGAAGTTAATGTACGACGTAAAACAGGTATGCATGTCTTACATGTCTTAATGATCGATATTCTTTAGCTGATACAACAAACGAAGGTAAAGGAAGATTATATTTTCTGTGAATTTCTTCTTTATTTTGTTTTAATCTGTTAATATTGTCTATTAATCTGTATAATGTTGGATAACCTTGCATTTCAAACAAAGCAGCTATATATAGTAGCTTTATGTAGACCAATGTAGTGTAACTCAACAAATGTATTAAACATATTTTGATAGTTAATAAATAATCTCGTATTTGCTACGTTGTGCATGAACAGGTAAATCGATGCAGATCGGTCTCATGTTCAAGATTAATTTGGGACATTATGTCAATTAACAAGACTCTCTGAACTGTCTGTCTCTCAACCCAGGGGACGGGGGTTCGTGGGTTTATGTCTAGACCGACAACGGCCATGATTTATCATACAAAACCAATACTGACAAATCTCTGAATACGAAGTGGAAAGTGATGGCTAAAAATTTGAGATCATGTTTCATGATTAACCTGAAATAAATAATTAAATGACTTTTAACTGCATTTAAAAATGAAAAGTGTTTTTTGCATTTTAGTGTTTCTAATCTTTAAATTTCCGCATAATTATTGTTAAATTTTATTTCATAAAATGAACAAAAATAATGTCAATGATTAAAGAACTACAAAAAATGTTATTGAGCAAGAAAGTCGTTTAAGAAATTTTTGCGGATTAATGGTATTGCTGCTCTTGATTTTTTTCTTTTGCTGTTTTAGGAGGATGATTTGTTTCTTGTTTCGTTTCCTTTTTTACTTAACAAAAACAACAACAACAACAAATCAACAAAACCGTTGATATACATAGACTTTGTCACAACGCTTGGCAATTATTTGGCTACGGCGCTATAAAGAGGGCTAACTTGAAGAAGAGTGTATTTCAGATAAAATTAGAGTTGCGTCCCTTTACCTTACAAATGACTATTTATTAAGACGCAAAACAAAACAAAGAAGTTGATGCAATATAATCTTGACCAAATTAAAATGCAATATTGTTCTGTTATACAAGTCTCATGTGTAAATTCCATTTATGATAGACAGAAAGGTCAGCAAATACATATTGTAGACCCTATTGTACTGGAAATAAGTATGGGCTACATAGGTTAATGCAATCAACCGTCCAAGACCCCTCTCATCATCCAGTACCAGCATATTCAACACTCAAGCTCCCCACAACATATTCAAAACTTCCGTTGATGTATTGATAAGGCGGTATTCATTAAACCGTTATTATTTAACCACTTTTTCTGTATTCCAATGACAAGTGGCATATAGCCTTTAACTGGCATATAGTCATGAAGTTAAAAAATGACTATGAATAAAGTAATTGGCGAAAGTTATAAAAATGCATTTTTCAAAAATGATCAGATGCTATGATGCCAAATCCATCTCACGTCTCAATATACACTAACAGCATTTAATATATATTATTATGATCGTACTTTATCGATTTAAAAACTTTGTTATTATAGAAATTCATATATACTGTAGTTTACAAAAACGTTTCAGGTATATCATGTCTGTAATAGGAGTTCTCTTCATTTAGTATTAACTTGTCCCTTTTAATATACAATTTTAAAACTACTTTAAATTTCTCTACTATCGTTAGCAAATTTTTCCGCATCTTTCAATATGTTGTATCAACGTTAAAATGAATCTATTTAAATATCACTCGCTCGCTCGCTCCCTACCTCCCTCACCAGGCCACCCACCGGATACAAACAATTTTATACGTTTCTGTCCGAGCACAAGCCCATCAGCAACGTATTTTGTCGGAATGTAACAGACGGTGCTGAAGTTTAAAAACAATCCAATATCTGTAAATGACACTTCTTTGATATAGGTCTATCTCGAATAAGCTTATTTCAATTTTTCATGAGACCATGTCCAAACAATAATTAAATCATTGATTTTCTTAAATTACAATGACGATTTGAAATGCTTATAACTTCCCGAGTTTTACTGGGTAATTCTTAAAACAGAAACTCGTAAATAAACATTCTAATCTGTATGACATTATATTATACAACTTGCATGCAAAGTATACATAGGAAGCAATGCATTTACTCTGTATCTTCAGATAATTATGACTAATTTCCATGGAAAATGATGCAAAGGTAGCCAGAATGAAGCTAAAAAGAAAATAATATTCCTAACACCCACATTAATCAATATGTCAATACATTAAGGTAATCAAGTATCAAACATCAATCAAAGGACCTTTTTTTCTTTAATAATGCAATAATAAGTTTTATTTCTTTGAAGGGAGTTCTAAGCAGAATTCAAGCTGCTTAAGGAATGCACGCTCTGTCGCCAGCACAGCTGCTGGTTATTCCAAAGCTTAGGATAATGTTCATTTGCGGATGAAAAACAGCAATAATGTTCACATTTTATTAAATTATTCACATATAAATATCAAGCGGAATGGCTCTACTGTAATTTAAGAAGAAAGTAAATGCAAATTTCATTGATTTAGCTTTCTCGTCTAGAATCTCAGTGATCTGAGTGTGTGTGTTTCATACATTTTAGTTCAGGAACTCAAACAAATTTTATAGCATGCTTTGAAGCGTTAATAAAGTTGGATGTGTCTTTCATCAATGTTTGGCAATTATTTGACTATGGCGCTATAAAGAGGGCTAACTTGAAGAAAAATGTATTGACGACAAAATTGGAGTTGCGTCCATGTACCTTACAACCTTAAACCTTTGATTTATAGCAATAATTTTGATATTATTTTGGGTTAAAAGTTAACACTATTTCTCATAACAAGGGCTTGTTCTTTAGATACCCAAATGGTTTTTATATAAAAACAATCTAAACATTTTAAGATCCTCTATTCGATAATTCCATTTTAATATAATATTCATTTCAGGTATCTATTTTGCGATTTTGTCACGTGCTACTAAGGAAGATATAAAAGCATGTTTAACCCAAAGATGTATAAGCATCAAAATGCATTCAGGGTTACAAACAGCTAAGTTATCTGTTGCTCAGATAACTGCCATTAAGTAGCAAACTGTGGACAATAAGGATTTCTATCGAAAATGCGATTGTGATTAATTTGTTTTTCTGGACCAGTGGTTTTTTAAAGTAGCTTTAGATAGAATGAAAATATCTACCTACATTATTGCAACAACATACAAATCGTTTGCTGAGGACATAGTAGTATTACAATCATGACTTTATGCTCTTTTTTCATCGTTAGTCGGACCTGAGGGTTAGATAGTCTGTCTGGATAATGCTGATTGACCAACAGTTGACATTTGGAAATGTTGAGGACAAAATATGAATCTGCCTAAGATAAAAATAATTGACTGTGCCACTCTTTTTATAAATTGAATGTTTACATGTGAATCTGATAGACATTTACAGAAATTTCCATGTGCCACGTGAGTTATTAATCGTTAATGCAAAATAAATTATGAAATTAAATATAAATAGGAATTATGTCAAAATGTAATTTAAGAGTTATTTAGAATATTGCCTGTTAACTCACTATAGACCTTTGGATGGACACAAAGTCATTTTCTGATAAAGTTGAAGTGTAAATCTTTCAACATGTACCCTCAAATGTTTTATAACTTGATTTAATACAACTTGATCTGGTCAAAACAAAGATACCTTTTCATATTTAATTTCAATACTAGTATTTATAGCAATTAACAATCGCATTTATATCAATCATCAAACGCGAAATTAGTTATCTTTGTCAAATATTTTTATGTAATTTCTTGTGTAATTTCACTCTTTAACTTTTAAGCATATATTTCAAATGGTTGGTTATCTTATAGTGAAACGTTTTAATGCCGAACAGAATGTGCGACTTGGTCAGCACAAGCCGCAAATGGCGTTACTTCACTTGAATGAGTACACTGCAGGCATAGAAAATAAACATTACAAAAACGATTTTTAAATTTCATTGCGGGAAAATTGTGAAGTATAACTAACTTATTAAAGATGTACAAAAGTAAATAGCTTAGATCATAATCTGATGTTTGACACGTTTGCGTTAATTTACTTTTCGCAGACTGTTAAAGCCTCTTGTTCTAATGTTATATTAATTTTATCACATACCTCAACAACACTGGCAGTTGCCCCTGTGATTATCAGGACAACAAGAAGGAAGTGGAATCTATGCATTTTTGGTGTTTGTTTACCTGGAAAAAACAAGCAATCACATCATAAAGTTTTAAAACATTTTCATCAGCATTTATTCAAAGGAAATAAATTGTGGTTAAAAGGTCTAAAAAATCTGAAATTATTACTAGTATCAACTGAGGAATGTAAATCGGAATATAAAAAAACAGAAATGTTCTCAAAATTAAATTGAAAAATCGTATTTTTTCTTTTACTCATAGCTGGGTTTGAATTTAAAGCATTTAAACCTTTTACAATTCAATACTAACATAAAGCTATTTATTCATCTTGATATGATACAGAAATAGCAAAAATAACGAGTTTGGCAATGTGATTTTGGATTTCTGATTGATAATGCATCCGAATATTTATGTTCATCGTACATATGTTGTCATAACTGCAGGCTGTGGATAAGCCTGTTCGGCCATTGAATCATTTCTTTCCTACTTCAAATATAAGTGGCGTTTTCTATATTCTGAAATGCGTTTACCACAAAACAAGACTTGCTGGATAATAAATATACAAAATGAAAAACTTACTAATAGATAGTTAAACGAATCCTTAATCATGAAACTATATCAACTGGACTATATTGAAGTTACCTTTCACAAATGTTGTAATTGATATTTTGTTAATCTAATTATTTCTTTGAGAATTCAATAAAATTAACCTAAAATAAGTACATGAAGATTCCGTTTTAGAGAGGATCAAATATCTTACGTTTTAGATAATATGCACTTTCGTGAAATAATCGCATTGGAGTAATCAGGAAGTACTTGACAAATTTAACAACTCACCACGGTTTTAAAGGAATTATTTCATCTCTTCAAATGAACTTCATTGCTTCCATGGTTTAATATTTGTTTAAAACAATAACATTTTATGTCACATTCAGTTTTTTACAACGAAATCTAATCTCAATGTCACAGGGTGAGAAAAATGTGCAGCCTGACCGGGACTCGAACCCGGGACCTTCGGAATACCGTTCCGCGGCTCTACCGACTAAGCTATCTGGCCGCTTACACATCTTCTCCCCTAAATAGTGAACAGTTCTGAACCGTGACATCATGTTTACAAGTAAACTAAAATACTCAGACATTTACAGTCATAAGATTTTAATTTCATGCTTTCAGTATGGTGCATTTAATCAGAGATGTGTTGTGTCCGATATCAGGCGACAGTCTTTTTGAGTTTCTTTTAATTCTCTTAATTTCATCTTGTTCCTACGTTAAAAAGTGTCAGTATGCGAAGTTGAACATGGTGCGTGTATGTGCGTGCGTGTATGCGTGTGCGTGTGTGTTACTTTGGATTTATAATATCTGATTTTTATCGTAAATCATTTAATACTGTCTATTGTTTCTATACTCAATCCTATAGGTTTGGTCATCGAATAAGGAAAGTGTTATTCCAATGTTCCGCTAAACTAACACCATTTCATATGTAAAATGATTTTGATAAAGCCGGTGCTGGGGAAGGCGCAGGTACGGTTTCCTTCATTTTCCATTACCGTCCAAAACCAGACCAAATCAATATTGAAACATTTTCAATGTTGGTGTGTAAGAAGACCTTCAAAATTTATATTTTATCTATATTTTTATTTCGAAGTATAGCTTGAATTTTTTGATAATATTACGTTATGATTAGTTCAAAAGCCTTACACCGATATGATTATAGTATTTTGTAAAGAAGTGCATGAACGACTTAAAACAGATATGCATGTCTGAATGATCGATATGTCAGTTGATACAAAAAACAAACGTCAAAGAAGACTATATTTTCTCTGAATTTCTTCTTTATTTTGTTTTAATCTGTTAATATTGTCTATTAATCTGGATAATGTTGGATAACCTTGCATTTCAGATAAAGCAGCTATACATAGTACTTTATGTGGACCAACCACAATAAAAACAATGTAGTGTAACTCAATAAATGTATTAAACTCATGTACAGTCATATTTTGATAGTTAATAAATAATCTCGTATTTGTAATTGCTACGTTGTGCATGAACAGGTTAATCGATGCAGGTCAATCTCATGTTCAAGATAAATTTGGGACATTGTGTTATTTAACAAGAGTCTCTGATCTGTCTGCCTCTTAACCCAGGGGTCGGGGGTTCGTGGGCTTATATTTAGACTGACAACGGCCATGATTTATCATACAAAACCAATACTGGCAAATCTCTGAATACGAAGTGGAAAGTGATGGATCATGTTTCATGATTAACCTAAAATAAATAATTAAATGATTTTAACTGCATTTAATAATGAAAAGTGATTTTCTTTATAGAATTTTTAATCTTTAAATTTCCGCATAATTATTGTTAAATTTTATTTCAAAAAATGAACAAAAATAATGTCAATGATTAAAGAACTACAAAAAAAGTTATTGAGCAAGAAAGTCGTTTAAGAAATTTTTGCGGATTAATGGTATTGCTGCTCTTGATTTTTTTCTTTTGTTGTTTTAGGAGGATGATTTGTTTCTTGTTTCGTTTTCTTTTTTACTTAACAAAAACAACAACAACAACAACAAAACCGTTGATATACATAGACTTTGTCACAACGCTTGGCAATTATTTGGCTACGGCACTATAAAGAAGGCTAACTTGAAGAAGAGTGTATTTCAGATA
The DNA here is from genome assembly GCF_026571515.1 of Ruditapes philippinarum. Taxonomy (NCBI): domain Eukaryota; kingdom Metazoa; phylum Mollusca; class Bivalvia; order Venerida; family Veneridae; genus Ruditapes; species Ruditapes philippinarum. The sequence goes on from NW_026854351.1 coordinate 40,495, forward strand.
AAATTAGAGTTGCGTCCCTTACCTTACAAATGACTATTGTTTACATTCAACACAATAAGACGCAAAACAAAACAAAGAAGTTGATGCAATATAATCTTGACCAAATTAAAATGCCATATTGTTCTGTTATACAAGTCTCATGTGTAAGTTCCATTTATGATAGACAGAAAGGTCAGCAAATACATATTGTAGACTCTGTTGTACTGGAAATAAGTATGGGCTACATAGGTTAATGCAATCAACCGTCCAAGACCCCTCCAATCATCCAGTACCAGCATATTCAACACTCAAGCTCCCCACCACATATTAAAAACTTCCTTTGATGTATTTATAAGGCGGTGATCATTAAACCGTTATTATTTTACCACTTTTTCTGTATTCCCATGACAAGTGGCATAAAGCCTTGAACTGGCATATAGTCATGAAGTTAAAAAATGACAGTCACTATGAATAAAGTAATTGGCGAAAGTTATAAAAATGCATTTTTCAAAAATGATCAGATGCTATGATGCCAAATCCATCTCACGTCTCACTATACACTAACAGCATTTAATATAAATTATTATGATCGTACTTTAGCGATTTAAAAACTTAGTTATTATAGAATTTCATATATACTGTAGTTTACAAAAACGTTTCAGGTATATCATGTCTGTAATAGGAGTTCTCTTCATTTAGTATTAACTTGTCCCTTTTAATATACAATTTTAAAACTACTTTAAATTTCACTACTATCGTTAGCAAAATTTTCCGCATCTTTCAAAATGTTGTATCAACGTTAAAATGAATCTATTTAAACATCACTCGCTCGCTCCCTACCTCCCTCTTCCAGCCACCCACCGTTAACAAACAATTTTATACGTTTCTGTCCGAGCACAAGCCCATAAGCAACGTATTTTGTCGGAATGTAACAGACGGTGCTAAAGTTTAAAAACAATCCAATATCTGTAAATGACACTTCTTTGATTCATTTTTAAAAGTATAGGTCTACCTCGAATAAGCTTATTTCAATTTTCCATGAGTCCATGTCCAAACAATAATTAAATCATTGATTTTCTTACATACAATGATGATTTGAAATGCTTATAACTTCCTGAGTTTTACTGGGTCATTCTTAAAACAGAAACTCGAAAATAAACATTCTAATCTGTATGACATATAATATACAACTTGCATGCAAAATATACATAGGAAGCAATGCATTTACTCTGTATCTTCAGATAATTATGACCACTTTCCATGGAAAATGATGCAAAGGTAGCCTGAATGAAGCTAAAGAGTAAATAATATTCCTAAGATCCACATAAATCAATATGTCAATACATTAAGGTAATCAAGAATCAAACATCAATCAAAGGACCTTTTCTTCTTTAATAATGCAATAATAAGTTTTATTTCTTTGAAGGGAGTTCTAAGCAGAATTCAAGCTGCTTAAGGAATTCACGCTCTGTCGCCAGCACAGCTGCTGGTTATTCCAAAGATTAGGATAATGCTCATTTGCGGATGAAAAACAGCAATAATGTTCACATTTTATTCAATTATTCACATATAAATATCAAGCGGAATGGCTCTACTGTAATTTAAGAAGAAAGTAGATGCAAATTTCATTGATTTAGCTTTCTCGTCACGCCTTGAATTTCTTCATAAAACACAATCTAGAATTTAGATTGATCTCTCAGTGATCTGAGTGTGTGTGTGTCATACATTTTAGTTCAGGAACTCAAACAAATTTTATAGCATGCTTTGAAGCGTTAATAAAGTTGGATAATGTTTGGCATTTATTTGACTATGGCGCTATAAAGAGGGCTAACTTGAAGAAAAATGTATTGACGACAAAATTGGAGTTGCGTCTATGTACCTTACACCCTTAAACCTTTGATTTATAACAATAATTTTGATATTATGTTGGGTTAAAAGTTAGCACTATTTCTCATAACAAGGGCTTGTTCTTTTGATACCCAAACGGTGAGTATACTCGTATATATAAAACAATCTTAAAATTGTAAGATCTTCTATTCCAGAATTCCATTTTAATATAATATTCATTTCAGGTATCTATTTTGCGATTTTGTTATCTGCTACTAAGGAAGATGTAAAAGCATGTTTAACCCAAATATGTATCAAAATGCATTCAGGGTTACAAACAGCTAAGTTATCTGTTGCTCAGATAACTGCCATTAAGTAGGAAACTGTGGACAATAAGGATTTCTATCGAAAATGCGATTGTGATTAATTTGTTTTCTGGACCAAGTGATCAGAGTTTATTTTTAGTAGCTTTAGACAGAATGAAAATATCTACTTACATTATTGCAACAACATACAAATCGTTTGCTGAGGACATAGTAGTATTACAATCATGACTTTATGCTATTTTTTCATCGTTAGTCGGACCTGAGGGTTAGATAGTCTGTCTGGATAATGCTGATTGACCAACAGTTGACATTTGGAAATGTTGAGGACAAAATATGAATCTGCCTAAGATAAAAATAATTGAATGTGCCACTCTTTTTATAAATTGAATGTTTACATGTAAATCTGATAGACATTTACAAAAATGTCCATGGGCCACGTGGGTTATTGATCGTTAATGCAAAATAAATTATGAAATTAAATATAAATAGGAATTATGTCAAAATGTGATTTAAGAGTTATTTAGAATATTGCCTGTTAACTCACTATAGACCTTTGGATGGACACAAAAGTTGAAGTGTAAATATTTCAACATGTACCCTCAAATGTTTTATAACTTGATTTAATACAACTTGATCTGGTCAAAACAAAGATACCTTTTCATATTTAATTCCAATACTAGTATTTATAGCAATTAACAATCGCATTTATATCCATCATCAAACGCTATATATTCACGCAAAGCAATTAGTATTTATTACATCCGTTAGAGGTTGTCAATATGATACAAATTAATGATTTCTAGTGTATCAGAAAATAAACGGAAGTATAAATGACTTGATGTATTCTATAGAGACCTATTTTATCTTAAATTTTACAAAACAAACAACGAAAACTCAATTGAATAATAGTCATCAAAATACCCAATAGTTGGTGTTTTAGTAAAAGTTCTTAAAATAGAGAACAAAAGAAATTCTAAAGAAAACCTAACAAGGCAAAATTAAGAAAAAATAAAATGCTGTAGGCTCAGGTTGGTTCTTAAGTATGTAAGCACTTTGTTGCTTGTTTATTGATACTCTAAAATATTAGTTACTTATAAAATTTTAGCATCGTGCATTGCGTTTTTGCATTTGTCTGCCCTCCGGGATCAATAGTTTTAGTGATAATGTTTGGATACCGCTTTAGCCGGCGATAGAGATGTTGCACGTGTGATATTATCTAAATAAGTTTAGTTATGAACAGATTAAATAAACCCAGCATTGCAATTGTCATCAATTCGTTTTGTTTTCTAATGCTCTCCGGGGATCTCCTGTTTCACGCTTATAAAGTTGTAAACGATTGCAGCGTTACAAGTAAATACAAGTATATTTTTTTAACAATTCATTCTATGCATTACTCTAATAGCCAGACTCACGCTAGAATGATTTGTTTTAATGACCAACATAGTTTTATATGAACGTTTTTGAAATATTATCTTATAATAAGTTATCAAGTTACAAATCACTTTTAAAGAAAATGATAACAATATTTTATAGTTTTTTTTACAAGTGCTTGTCTCAAATGTTTTTGAATTTTCCGTGTAAAACTCTTGATCCCTTCCTCTTGGACTACTTTTAACTTTCAAAATTGTACTCTCATTTAGTTTGATAAGAAATCATAAACTTATAGCTTTAAACTTGACTGACTTATTATTGTCAAGTGAGTACAAAAATCTTATAAAGTACCCCAAATAACTGTGTAAGGATTGCAATTATTGGTGCACATAATTCGATCCTTATCTGTAATATTCATCTTTTCGAAATGTCAAAAGCAAAACAATGTTCATTCCATTCAATTATTTAGAAATGAATATTAAACTTTACTGCAGTACAGAAAAAATAGATTCCATTGATTTTGCTTGGTATTCTGTCATAAATTGCAATTTTAAATTCCAGAATATTTTAGTCATCCTAAAGTGTTCAAAGATGTTAGATTCTTATAAAAAGAGGACACATGCGTTTCAGTTTATAATCCAAACATCTAATCAATAAAAACTTCAAGATCTACACTTACTTATTTTTAGAAACACGACTTACTGAGTGAAGTAAACAAAAAATACCCATAAACAATATTGTCAAAAAGATATACAAATCAGTATAATACAAGTCTAAAACCGAGTAAGTAAGTTATCATATATTTAAGATACTTAAAATTTGCAAATGCATATATATTTATATTCATATTTTCATAGTTTAAAATTGACCGTATTATAAGGCTTAGCTTAGTTTAGTTGCGATATAATCTATTGACAACTATACATGTGTTCACTTGATGTATGGACAATATCTCTTAAATCTCTGTCATATAAGTTAAATAACATACTTATATTATCCCAATAAATAGTCATTGCAATAAACAGCCATTTTCAACATGATTGACACTTTTTTCCTTGTATTTTTGAAATGATTGATATTATTGCTGCAGATTTTGACTTCTTTAATTATACGGAAATGATGTATTATACGTTGTTTGTGTTTAAAGTTACGTCCTCTTTACATCATAAACAGAGGAGAAAAAAGCAATCCTTAGTTACAAGACTGAACTCGAACAATAATTTTATTATTAAATGAAAAATAAAAATACCTATTCTCGTATTAAGTATTAGATTTAAGCAATTAATTAAGAAACATTAGGCATTTCAAAGTTGAAGATTTCAACTTTAAGTTGTAAACAAAATTTATCATAATTATATAAATAAAAATATTTTAGCTAATTAACTTAGATTCATGATATTTTTGAATGATTATCCATATAAAATATACTCTAACATTTAATTGTGGTTTAATGTACATTAAAATCAGCCAAACATACATATATTGCGTCTGGTTGGAAAATAGGATCGTTTATGAATTAAATTTTAAAGGAAGATGAAGTGATACAAAGTGCTGTTGATTCTTTATAGACTGTATTATTTACTAGTAATACTGCTATCATCAAATGTGCACTATGTTTACGTCACAAATCATTAAACGAACGATAATATTCTAAATTAGATTGATATGCACTATGTGCAAGTTCATTTCTGTGATTCATACAAGTGCATCTCTTTGATGAATATAACTAATAAATAGAAATGGTTGAGTACACGATTCATTACTTTCGTGAAATAAGGTTTTCACCATGTAATTTATAGTTGTTCATTTTTCTATACACAGAGTCTGCTGGGATCAATTCACTAAAGCAATCCTTTCGGTCGCTTAAAACGAAACGAAAAGTTATTTTTTCGGATAAACACTTCAGGCTTACTATTAATTTGAGTTATTGTGCGAATTAAGAGATTAGGCTTTTGCCTAGATAAATCTAACCTTATTTTTGTGAAAGATTTAAATACATTCAGAATATAGGTCAAACTCAATAAATTAAAAACAAAAAACATTGAAATAACAATTTGCGCATAATTCGATTATTTGGCAATTTAAGAATCAAGGCTTGATAAAGTTTCAAGTCCTTGGAGAAGTTGTCACAACCCCGGAAACGAACTGCATTCATACTATATAACTAACTAATTGTGAGTCATACCTCCGATTTGAATGTTCCGATCGTTATATGCAAATGTTAATTTCTTATCCTGTTGGCATAAATTGCTCCCAGTGATCTTTAAGGCTTCAGTTTTTACTTCAGTATAAATACAAATTTATCAAACAAGTATATACGTAATGGCGAAAAATTACACAGACATCCAACAAAGATAACAAATAATAGACAACAATTATGGATTAATGTCAGAACAATTCTAAGTCTTCATATATTAGAATCAAGCAGGAAATATTTGTATAACAAGGATACGGATTTTATTAGTCGAACCACGTTTTTTTTAAGCATTACACTTTAAGATTCAGAGTCAAAGAATTAAAAGACATTCAAACTTGCATGGGCTTAATTTGCTTTTAAATTTCCAAATAAATCGGCTAAACTTTGTTTGTCAGACAATAAAGTAAGCAATACAATAGTTTCAGAGTACATAAACAAATGTATAAATCAAAAGCCAGCATTCAATGTTGATATTATACCTATAGCATTATGATGAACTGTACTCTATCAAACCGAGCCTAAAACTAAAGACAAAGATATATGTTCCGCGAGATATTTAATCTGATCGCGCAAAATGTAAAATAGACTATAATTGTAATTTTGGCACCTGTCAATATTCCAAGATACTGTCATAAGTAAGATAATACTACACCGAGTTCATTCTGATGTAGACACAGAAAAGACCCGATCCGAATCCCGAAGGACACAGACCTAACATAATCTAGAAGAACCCTGAATTTGTACTAGGATAACTAATATTATTTAGGGCGTTAACAATAAAGTAGTAAAGAATCAGAAATTGACACAAAATTACACTTACACCTGTATATCGACAAAGAACCCCAAGTAAATCTCGACCTTCATCCAGTACCAGCATAGTTCAAATCTTTATAGCGGAGACGACTGTCTATAGCACGCCATCTCCGTATACGTTATGCTATGGATTTCATGAATATTTCAATCTTTACTTGCGTTTCACCAATGAAAAATACGTGTGTTCAATAATACTGGAACTATCAGAGATCTATACGAATTTCGCTGATTTTCTATATATTTTTCGCATAGTATAATGATATATACAACCGATGATTTAATGTATTCACTGTAATTAAGGATTCTCTATATATATATCTCTATATTTTTTTTTTCTTAAAGTTTTTCATGACTTCCAAATGCATATTTTTACATAGCTGGGCATAGCGTACTAAGACTACCTCTTAATCATCTGACAACTTATTACTCACATAGCATCGGGTGGTTTAAACATTAAAATTAGTTAAATCACTCAATGAAATATAGACCAAGTTACACGGGTATTACTCGAAACCGGTGCGTGACCTGGCACATATTAAATTGGTTCTTCTATGGAGACATACCACCACAATAACATACATCAAGTGAGTTCTGCGATTTTATTATATATAAATTGTAATTCTTTAAACTATGATCAATTTCATAGATGCAATAATTTTATATAATCTTGATACGTGTAAAGCCACAGTGTCAACATAATCTCTATCTAGCTATTTTTTAGATCTTCTTTACAAAAAGATACAATTTTAGGATCACTCATTGAAATGCTTCAGCGTATTCGAAACATCGTACTTTATATCCATTCAAATTTCATATTCTCATCTTGTAATGCAGTGCTTACTCGTCTGCATCTTTACTCTCTCTCTTTTCTCTTCTTCTGAAATAAATGCTTATTATTATTTTCATTATAATGATATTTCGGTGATGAATTATTCCATGTTTCATATTTCGATTCTAAATAGGATTGTGTACATTATGTTATATAATGTAACACAGGTCTGAATTGAATCTTATTATAAATATGCGAATAAATGGTACACAAATTAAATACATAGATGACGTATTGTTATCGTAAAATTCCATTTGTGAATTGACAGAAAGGTCAGCAACAGTTTCTACTATTAGGTAAGACTCATTTATACTGTGAATCAAGAGATCATAAGTTAATGGCTATAATAGTGTAGTTTTACATGCCTCTATATCCAAATTTCGTGCCTAGATCCCTTCACACATATCTAGAGCGTAACCAGTGATCATATTAAAAACCGTTATTATTTTGTATTCTGGGTGATTCATTAAACCATGACATGGACAAATGGCATATAGCCTTGGACTGGCATATAGTCATGAATTTAAAAAATGACTATGAATAAAGTAATTGGCGAACGTTATAAAAATGCATTTTTCAAAAATGATCAGATGCTATGATGCCAAATCCATCTCACGTCTCAATATACACTAACAGCATTTAATATAAATTATTATGATCGTACTTTAGCGATTTAAAAACTTATTTATTATAGAATTTTATAAATACTGTGTTTACAAAAAAACGTTTCAGGTATATCTTGTCTGTGATAGGAGTTCTCTTCATTTAGTATAAACTTGTCCCTTTTAATATACAATTTTAAAACTACTTTAAATTTCACTACTATCGTTAGCAAAATTTTCCGCATCTTTCAAAATGTTGTATCAACGTTAAAATGAATCTATTTAAATATCACTCGCTCGCTCGCTACCTCCCTCACCCAGCCACCCACCGGATACAAACAATTTTATACGTTTCTGTCCGAGCACAAGCCCATAAGCAACGGATTTTGTCGGAATGTAAACAGACGGTGCTAAAGTTTAAAAACAATCCAATATCTGTAAATGACACTTCTTTGATTCATTTTTAAAAGTATAGGTCTACCTCGAATAAGGTTATTTCAATTTTTTATGAGTCCATGTTCAAACAATAATTAAATCATTGATTTTCTTACATTACAATGACGATTTGAAATGCTTATAACCTCCTGAGTTTTACTGGGCCATTCTTAAAACAGAAACTCGAAAATAAACATTCTAATCTGTATGACATATATTATACAACTTGCATTCAAAATATACATAGGAAGCAATGCATTTACTCTGTATCTTCAGATAATTATGACCAATTTCCATGGAAAATGATGCAAAAGTAGCCAGAATGAAGCTAAAAAGTAAATAATATTCCTAAGATCCACATAAATCAATATGCCAATACATTAAGGTAATCAAGTATCAAACATCTTTAATAATGCAATAATAAGTTTTATTTCTTTGAAGGGAGTTCTAAGCAGAATTCGAGCTGCTTAAGGAATGCACACTCTGTCGCCAGCACAACTGCTGGTTATTCCAAAGCTTAGGATAATGTTCATTTGCGGATGAAAAACAGCAATAATGTTCACATTTTATTCAATTATTCACATATAAATATCAAGTGGAATGGCTCTACGATAATTTAAGAAGAAAGTAAATGCAAATTTCATTGATTTAGCTTTCTCGTCACGCCTTGAATTTCTTCATAAAACACAATCTAGTTAATAAAGTTGGATGTGTCTTTCATTAATGTTTGGCATTTATTTGACTATGGGGCTATAAAGAGGGCTAACTTGAAGAAAAATGTATTGACGGCAAAATTAGAGTTGCGTTCATTTACCTTACAACCTTAAACCTTTGATTTATAACAATAATTTTGATATTATTTTGGGTTAAAAGTTAGCACTATTTCTCATAACAAGGGCTTGTTCTTTAGATACCCAAATGGTTATTATATAAAAAACAATCTAAACATTTTAAGATCCTCTATTCGATAATTCCATTTTAATATAATATTATTTTCAGTCATGTATTTTGCGTTTGTCACCTGCTACTTAGGAAGATGTAAAAGCATGTTTAACCCAAAGATGTATAAGCCTCGAAATGCAGTCAGGGTTACAAACAGCTAAGTTACCTGTTGCTCAGATAACTGCCATTAAGTAGGAAACTGTGGACAATAAGGATTTCTATCGAACATGCGATCATTGTGATTAATTTGTTTTCTTGACCAAGTGATCAGAGTTTTTTCTAAGTAGCTTTAGGACAGAATGAAAATATCAGTACTACTTACATTATGGCAACAACATACAAATCATGTGCGTTTGCTGACGATAAAGTAGTATTACAATAATAACTTTATGCTCATGTTTTTCATAGTTAGTCGGACCTGAATCGCCTATATATTTCATTAGATGGACTGTTACGTTAAAGCTGATTGACCAACAGTTGACATTTGCAAATGTTGAGGACAAAATATCAATCTGCCTAAACTATAAAACGACTGCGCCACTCTTTTTATAAATTGAATGTTTACATCTAAATTCTGATAGACTTTTACAGAAATTTCCATGGGCCACGTGAGTTTTTGATCGTTAATGCAAAATAAATTATGAAACTAGGAATAATGTCAAAATGTAATTTAAAAGCTATTTTGACTATCGCCTGTTAACTCACTATAGACCCTTGGATGGACACAAAGTCACTTTCTGATTAAGTTGAAGTGTAAATATTTCAACATGTACCCTCAAAAGTTCCATTACTTGACTTCAAACATCTTGATCTGGTCAAAACAAAGATACCTTTTCATATTTAATTACAATACAAGTATTTATAGCAATTAACAATCGCATTTATATCCATCATCAAACGCTATATATTCACGCAAAGCAATTAGTATTAATTGCATCCGTTAGAGATTGTCAATATGATAGCAATTGATGATTTCTAGTGTATCAGAAAATAAACGGAAGTAAAAATGCATTGATGTATTCTATAAAGACCTACTTTATTTTGAATTTTACAAAACAAACAACGAAACTGAATTGCATATAAGTCATCAAAATTCCCAATAGTTGGTGTTTTAGTAAAAGTTCTTAAAATAGAGAACAAAAGAAACTCTAAAGAAAGCCTTACACGGTAAAATTTAAAAAAAATAAAATGCTGTAGGCTCATGTTGATTCTTAAGTATGTGAGCACTTTGTTGCTTGTTTATTGATGCACTAAAATATAAGTTGCTTATAAAATTTTAGCATCGTGCATTGCGTTTTTGCATTTGTCTGCCCTTCGGGATCATTAGTTTTAGTGATAATGTTTGAATACCGCTTTAGCCGGCGATAGGGAGCGTGAGAGATGTTGCACGTTTATGTGATATTATTGAAATAAGTTTAGTTATGAACAGATTAAATAAACCCAACATTGCAATTGTCATCAATTCGTTTTGTTTTCTAATGCTTTCCGGGGATCTCCCGTTTCACGCTTATAAAGTAGTAAACGATTGCAGCGTATATTTTTTAACAATTCATTCTATGCATTACTCTAATAGCCACACTCACATAGACTCACGCACAAAAACTGTTTAGAATGATTTGTTTTAATGAACAACATAGTTTTATATGAACGTTTTTGAACATTTCAAAATTATCTTATAATAAGTCACTTTTACAAATCACTTTTAAAGAAAATGATAACAATATTTTATGGCTTTCTTTTTACAAGTGCAAGTCTCAAATGTTTTTAATTTTTCTGTGTAGACTTCTTGATCCCTTCCTCATGGACCACTTTTAACTTTCAAAATTGTACTCTCATTTAGTTTGAAGAGAAATCATAAATTTATAGCTTTAAACTTGACTGACTTATTATTGTCAAGTGATTACAAAAAAAACTTTAAAGTACCCCCAAATAACTGTGTAAGGATTGCAGACATTGGTGCACTTAATTCGATCCTAATCTGTAATGTTCATCTTTTCGAAATGTCAAAAGCAAAACAAAGTTCATTCCATTCAATTATTTAGAAATGAATATCAAACTTTACTGCAGTACAGAGAAATAAGTTGATGCAGATTCCATTGATTTTGCGTGGTATTCTGTCATAAATTGCAATTTTAAATTCCAGAATGTTTTAGTCATCCTAAAGTGTTCAAAGATGTTAGATTCTTATAAAAAGAGGACACATGCGTTTCAGTTTATAATCCAAACATCTAATCAATAAAAACTTCAAGACATACACTTACTTATTTTTAGAAACACGACAAAAAAATACAAATAAACAATATTGTCAAAAAAATATATAAAAATCAGTATCATACAAGGTTAAAACCGATTGCGTAAAATATAATATTTATAAGATACTTAAAATTTGGAAATGCATATATATTTATACTCATATTACATTGTTTGAAAATTGATCGTATTATAACCACTTGTTACGTCAATCCTTAGTGTAGTTGCGATATAATCTTTTAACAAATATTCATGAGTTCATTTGATGTATTGACAATATCTCTTAAATCTCTGCCATATAAGTTATCTTATTCCAGTAAATAGTCATTGCAATAAATAGCCATTTTCAACATGATTTACCGTTTTTTCCTTGTTTTTTTTTTTAAAGATTGATATTATTGCTGCAGTTTTTCACTTCTTTATTTATACGGAAATTATGTATTATACATTGTGTGTGTCTACGCTTTATATCTTTAACAGAAGAAACAAAAAAACAACCCATTAAACAAGACTGAACACGAATAATAATTATCATAATAAATCATTAAATAAGAAATAAAAATACCTATTCTCGTATTAAGTATTAGATTTATGTAATTAATTTAGAAACATTAGGCATTTCAAAGTTGAAGATTTCAACTTAAAGTTGTAAACAAAATTTATCATAATTATATAAATAAAAATAATGTTAGCTTATTAAGTTCGATTCATGATATTATTGAATGATTATCTATATAAAATATACTCTAACATTTAACTGTGGTTTAATGTACATTAAAATCAGCCAAACACACATCTGTTGCGCCTGGTAGGAAATAGGATCGTTTATCAAATAGATTTTAAAGAAAGATGTTGTGATACAAAGTGCTGTTGATTCTTTAGATACTGCATTATTTTTTAGTAATACTGCTATCATCAAATGTGCACAATGTTTGCGTTTCATACGTGTATATCATTTAATCGAACGATAATATTTTAAATTAGATTGATATGCACCATGTGCAAGTTCATTTCTGTGATTTATACAAGTGCATCTCTTTGATGAATATAACTAATAAATAGGAATGGTTTAGTTAACGATTCATCACTTTCGTGAAATAAGGTTTTCACCATGTAATTTATAGTGGTTCATTTTCCTTTAAATGCCTTGATGTCGTTTAAACGGTACTATATACATAGTGTCTGCTGGGATTAATTCACTAAAACAATGTTTTAGGTCGCTTGAAACGAAACACAATGTTATTTGTTTCGGATAAACACTTAAGGTTTACTATTATTTTGAGCTACAATTTAAAAGCGAAGTGTTTAAGAAAAAAAAAAAAAAAAAAAAGATTGTGCGAAATAGGAGATTAGCCTTTTGCCTGGATATAACTAACCTTATTTTTGTGAAAGATTTAAATTCATTCAGAATAAAACTTGATTTAAGCATTTATGTACAACAAATGACATACGTCTCACATATATTCTTAAATATCTGCGTTTGTCATTCAAATAATTAACAAAATTCTTTTCTCAGCGTTGTCATCAAGTAAAAAACTGAATTCGTTGGACTCACATCCCCCGTCGTAAGATGCAAACCACTTGATTGTAGCCTTTAAGTAATCTGAGGTACATAAAAGGAGTGATACATAAATGAATGGCATTAAATATTATTATCGTGTAATGTCATTTCATTTGTTTTCTTAATTTCAATCGTGTAACTAAGTATTACAATTTTATAATTCAAATATGGCTAAGCATGTTATTCATTCTCAAATTCACTGAATACACAATTATACCAGGAATGAAAATATTTTTATATTTACTCATTTTGCATTAATTATTATGAGCTCTTCATAAGCTTTTCTCAGCTTTGTAATACAGATTTCAAGCTTAACAAAATAATCGTTGAACTGATAACCACCGCCGTAAAATAATAATCTTTTGAGTGAAAGTACAAAATAGGGCAGAAAATTAAAAAAAAAAAAAACATAGAAATAATTATTTCAAGGAAATTATGTAATGTCATTCGGAAACTTATTTAAAACATGTAACTAAGAACTACAAGTATAGGATTCAAGTGAAAGGTCTATACTTAAATTGATTTAATCCAATCAGACCAGGAATAGAAATCAATTTAATATCAATACATTTGGCAATGGCTATGATGAGATATTCATATATTTTATAAGAAAATTTCATAAAAACACTATTAAGTCAAAGCAAATTACGTTTACATATATTTACGAGATATATATTTAAAACAAGTTTGTAATTGTGTGGACATTTCTGGATGTTAAAATAGAAGGTACCATTGCTGTTGACGTTTGAATCTTAACTATGAACACGTTCATTGCTAGATCAAGAATAATTCGACATATTGTGTAATTATTTCATTTTGTTAAAGCATGTATCAAATCTGTCAATTAGAAAGATATAGCAAATTTTAGCGTTAAACATTTTAAAGTCTAGACTACACATTATTTGTCTTTATTACAAATGAAAAGATCAGAAAATACAAAAACTGGCGTATCTTTAGCTAAGGCGGTAACGCCAACATGGCATTCAGCGTACATAAAAATGAATATAGGTCAAACTCAATAAATTAAAAACAGAAAACATGGAAATAACTTCAACAATTTGCGCAAAATTCGACTATTTGGCAATTTAAGAATCAAGGCCAGATAAAGTTTCAAGTCCTAAGTTGTCACAACCCCGGAAACGAACTGCATACATACTATATTACTAACTTATTGTGAGTTGAATGGTCCGAACGTTATATGCAAATGCTATTTTCTTTTCCGTTTGGCTTTCAATGCTCCCGGAAACCTATAAGACTTTTGTTTTTACTTCAGTATAAATACAGATTTATCCAACAAGTATTTGATGGCGAAACATTAGTATCAGTCAGACATCCAATAAAGATAACAAATAACTGACAACAATTGTGGTACGTTTATTGTTATACAACGTCTGAACAAGTCTAAATCTTCATATAATAGAGTCAAGCCAGAAATGTTTGTAAACCAAGGGTACTGATTTTATTAGTAGAACCATGTTTTCGAGCATTACACTTTAAGATTCAGAGTCAAAGAATTAAAGACATTCAAACTTGCATGGACTTTAATTCAGATATGATATAAGTTTTACTCAATTTTAGAGTTTGTCGTAACAATGGTCTTCTTAAATGTATTACATTTTCACAGATATAAATCAGGTAAGAGTTTTCTGTTTGTAACATTAAAACACTAATTATATCATTCTAAAAATCAACTTGAATTGACAAACGTAAGACAATGTTTGTTTTTAAAGTAGCAATGTGATGAAGAGATTTTATGTCAAAGTTAAAGGAACAAATATGCCTCAGATAAGTATAAAGTGTCCTTTCTTATATAAGGGCAAACATTGGTTTAACATGTATAATTTATAGTTTAAAAGCATAAAAAAAACTTAATACATGAAGAAAGAAGCTCTGAATTTGAAATTATGTCATAAAAGTAGGAAAATGTTAAAAACGTATAAGTTCGACTTTCATACAAATTACTTTATTACTAAAACTGCACCACTTACTTCCGCAAAGCAACAGAAGCAAAATATGATTCATGTAATTAATCAATGAGTAATGTTTTGGAAACTTTCAAAGAACATCAAATATTAAAAGCTTTTGAGAAATACAATTCAAGGATTTTATGGACATAATTTGACTTTAAATTACCAAATGAATCGACTCAACCTTGTTTGTAAGATAATAAACTAAGCAATACAATAGATTCAGAGTACATAAATAACATATAAATCAAAACCAGCATTCAACGTGATACAATGTATTTAACTATTGCTTTGAGAGTAACAAAACAATTATTAGGAAAACTTTATCACTCGGAGATAGAGTAATATGATGTAATTTGCACATCATTTCCAAAGTGGAACAAATCACGCGTCGATGCTAACACAATTCCCAGACGCTTTTATTGATCGAGATTTATACACGTTGTTAATGGGAAATCAGAACACTAAATTACATTCTGTTTATGACATAAGAATGACATAGTCAATCTTTAATGGTTGATTTTATAGCATTCCGTTAGTTTGTGATTAGATATGACATTAATCAACTTGTTTCACAATGAAAATACGTTCAAATATGACATCAGGATCTTCAATATATATTTCTATATTTTGATAGTGTATAATAAATACAAGTACATGTAATCATGTAATGACATTGCAAGTAAGAAAAAA